>NC_087190.1:5055500-5168000 GCF_035594125.1 Scylla paramamosain
TATCATTAAACCCAGCTGTGACCTCACTGAATGTTTCCCTTTGTGTCTCACAACACAAGGGGGCAGTCACAGCCTGCCCTCTAAAGACAACTCTCTTCCTCCACACAAAACTACAAGCACCTAATAACACACACACCCTTCACTCAAAAATTTTAAACTCATGGCGACTCCTACACCAGCCTCGGAGTCCCCATCTGGGGAGGGGACCATAAATGTCCCCAGGTCGGACTGCCTTTCCGTCGACGACCCTAAGTGTCTTGACACCCCCCTCAACTTTTTCTTCATTAACTTCTGCAACATTTGCGGTCTAAGATCTAATTTTCAATCTGTAGAACACCACCTCTCCTCTTCTAAACCTCATCTTCTTTTCCTCACTGAAACTCAGGTGTCTGAGGCAACTGACAGTAGCCCCTTTTCTGTTCCCTCCTACTTTCTCTATCCTCATTTTCGATCCAAAGCTGGATGCTGCGTTTATGTGCGCAACGACTTAACCTGCTCTCGTGCCCACGCTCTTGAATCTTCCAAGTTTTCCACCATCTGGTTACGACTACAGAGTCATTCTCATACTAAATTTATCTGTGCTGTATACCTCTCACCTAATTCCTCTGACTATAAGAAATTCTTTGACTACTTAACTTCCAAAGTGGAGCACATTCTGACCCTCTTCCCTTTTGCAGAGATCTCCATTCTTGGAGACTTCAATGTTCACCACCAGCTTTGGCTTTCCTCTCCCTTCACTGACCATCCTGGTGAACTAGCCTACAACTTTGCTATCCTCCATGACCTAGAGCAATTGGTGCAACACCCTACTCGTATTCCTGACCGTCTTGGAGATACGCCCAACATTCTTGACCTTTTCCTGACCTCTAATCCTTCTGCTTATGCTGTCACCCTTTCTTCTCCGTTGGGCTCCTCCGATCACAATCTCATATCTTTATCTTGTCCTATCACTCCAATCCCTCCTCAGGATCCCCCTAAGTGAAGGTGCCTCTGGCGTTTTGCCTCTGCTAATTGGGGGGACATGAGGAGGTATTTTGCTGATTTTCCTTGGAATGACTACTGCTTCCGTGTCAGAGACCCGTCTTTGTGTGCTGAGCGCATAACAGAGGTGATAGTGTCTGGCATGGAGGCGTACATTCCTCACTCTTTTTCTCGTCCTAAACCTTCTAAACCTTGGTTTAACACAGCTTGTTCTCGTGCTATACTCGTACTTCATGCCACGTATTAAAATTCTTCGTAATGATGTTTTCCATGCCCTCGCTGGCCTAAACCCTCGGAAGGCTTATGGACCTGATGGGGTCCCTCCTATTGTTCTCCGAAACTGTGCCTCCGTGCTTGCACCTTGCCTAGTCAAACTCTTTCAGCTCTGTCTGTCAACATCTACCTTTCCTTCTTGCTGGAAGTTTGCCTACATTCAACCTGTTCCTAAAAAGGGTGACCGCTCTAATCCCTCAAACTACCGTCCTATTGCTTTAATTTCCTGCTTATCTAAAGTTTTTGAATCTATCCTCAACAGGAAGATTCTTAAACATCTATCACTTCACAACCTTCTATCTGATCGCCAGTATGGGTTCCGTAAAGGCCGCTCTACTGGTGATCTTCTGGCTTTCCTTACTGAGTCTTGGTCATCCTCTTTTAGAGACTTTGGTGAAACTTTTGCTGTTGCCTTGGACATATCAAAAGCCTTTGATAGAGTCTGGCACAAAGCTTTGATTTCCAAACTACCCTCCTACGGTTTCTATCCTTCTCTCTGTAACTTCATCTCAAGTTTCCTTTCTGACCGTTCTATTGCTGCTGTGGTAGACAGTCACTGTTCTTCTCCTAAATCTATTAACAGTGGTGTTCCTCAGGGTTCTGTCCTGTCACCCACTCTCTTCTTATTATTCATTAATGATCTTCTAAACCAAACTTCTTGTCCTATCCACTCCTATGCTGATGATACCACTCTGCACTTTTCCACGTCTTTTCATAGACGTCCAACCCTTCAGGAGGTAAACATATCATGCAGGGAAGCCACAGAATGCCTGACTTCTGATCTTTCTAAAATTTCTGATTGGGGCAGAGCAAACTTGGTATTGTTCAATGCCTCAAAAACTCAATTCCTCCATCTATCAACTCGACACAACCTTCCAGACAACTATCCCCTCTTCTTCAATGACACTCAACTGTCCCCCTCTTCTACACTGAACATCCTCGGTCTGTCCTTTACTTATAATCTGAACTGGAAACTTCACATCTCATCTCTAGCTAAAACAGCTTCTATGAAGTTAGGTGTTCTGAGACATCTCCGCCAGTTTTTCTCACCCCCCCAGCTGTTAACTCTGTACAAAGGCCTTATCCGTCCATGTATGGAGTATGCTTCACATGTCTGGGGGGGTTCCACTCATACTGCTCTTCTAGACAGGGTGGAATCAAAAGCTTTTCGTCTCATCAACTCCTCTCCTCTAACTGACTGTCTTCAGCCCCTCTCTCACCGCCGCAATGTTGCATATCTAGCTGTCTTCTACCGCTATTTTCATGCCAACTGCTCTTCTGATCTTGCTAACTGCATGCCTGCCCTCCTTCCGTGGCCTCGCTGCACAAGACTTTCTTCTTTCTCTCACCCCTATTCCGTCCACCTCTCTAACACAAGAGTTAACCAGTATTCTCAATCATTCATCCCTTTCTCTGGTAAACTCTGGAACTCCCTGCCTGCTTCTGTATTTCCACCTTCCTATGACTTGAATTCCTTCAAGAGGGAGGTTTCAAGACATTTATCCACCAATTTTCAACCACTGCTTTGACCCTTTTATGGGACTGGCATTTCAGTGGGCATTTTTTTTAGTAGATTTTTGTTGTCCTTGGCCAGTGTCCTTCCTACATAAAAAAAAAAAAAAAAACACACACCCTTCACTCAAAAATTTTAAAATCATCATGGCGACTCCTACACCAGCCTCGGAGTCCCCATCTGGGGAGGGGACCATAAATGTCCCCAGATCGGACTGCCTTTCTGTTGACGACCCTAAGTGTCTTGACACCCCCCTCAACTTTTTCTTCATTAACTTCTGCAACATTCGCAGTCTAAGATCTAATTTTCAATCTGTAGAACACCACCTCTCCTCTTCTAAACCTCATCTTCGTTTCCTCACTGAAACTCAGATGTCTGAGGCAACTGACAGTAGCCCCTTTTCTGTTCCCTCCTACTTTCTCTATCCTCATTTTCAATCCAAAGCTGGATGCTGTGTTTATGTGCGCAATGACTTAACCTGCTCTCGTGCCCACGCTCTTGAATCTTCTGAGTTTTCCACCATCTGGCTACGACTACAGAGTCACTCTCATACTAAATTTATCTGTGCTGTATACTTCTCACCTAACTCCTCTGATTATAAGAAATTCTTTGACTACTTAACTTCCAAAGTGGAGCACATTCTGTCAAGGCCGCTCTACTGGTGATCTTCTGGCTTTCCTTACTGAGTCTTGGTCATCATCTTTTAGAGATTTTGGTGAAACTTTTGCTGTTGCCTTGGACATATCAAAAGCTTTTGATAGAGTCTGTCACAAAGCTTTGATTTCCAAACTACCCTCCTACGGTTTCTATCCTTCTCTCTGTAACTTTATCTCAAGCTTCCTTTGTGACTGTTCTGTTGCTGCTGTGGTAGACGGTCACTGTTTTTCTCCTAAATCTATTAACAATGGTGTTCCTCAGGGTTTTGTCCTGTCACCCACTCTTATTATTATTCATTAATGATCTTCTAAACCAAACTTCTTGTCCTATCCACTCCTACGCTGATGATACCACCCTGCACTTTTCCACGTCTTTTCATAGACGTCCAACTCTTCAGGAGGTAAACATATCACGCAGGGAAGCCACAGAACGCTTGACTTCTGATCTTTCTAAAATTTCTGATTGGGGCAGAGCAAACTTGGTATTGTTCAATGCCTCAAAAACTCAATTCCTCTATCTATCAACTCGACACAACCTTCCAGACAACTATTCCCTCTTCTTCAATGACACTCAACTGTCCTCCTCTTCTACACTGAACATCCTCGGTCTGTCCTTTACTTATAATCTGAACTGGAAACGTCACATCTCATCTTTAGATAAAACAGCTTCTATGAAGTTAGGTGTTCTGAGACGTCTCTGCCAGTTTTTCTCACCCCCCCAGCTGCTAACTCTGTACGAGGGGCTTATCTGTCCATGTATGGAGTATGCTTCACATGTCTGGGGGGTTCCACTCCTACTGCTCTTCTAGACAGGGTGGAATCAAAAGCTTTTCATCTCATCAACTCCTCTCCTCTAACTGACTGTCTCCAGCCTCTCTCTCATTGCCGCAATGTTGCATCTCTAGCTGTCTTCTACCGCTATTTTCATGCTAACTGCTCTTCTGATCTTGCTAACTGCATGCCTCCCCTCCTTCCGCGGCCTCGCTGCACAAGACTTTCTTCTTTCCCTCACCCCTATTCTGTCCACCTCTCTAATGCAAGAGTTAACCAGTATTCTCAATCATTCATTCCTTTCTCTGGTAAACTCTGGAACTCCCTGCCTGCTTCTGTATTTCCACCTTCCTATGACTTGAATTCCTTCAAGAAGGAGGTTTCAAGACACTTCTTCATCAATTTTTGACCACTGCTTTGACCCTTTTATGGGACTGGCATTTCAGTGGGCATTTTTTTTTATTAGATTTTTGTTGCCCTTGGCCAGTGTCCTTCCTACATAAAAAAAAAAAAAAAACAACCCAACCAACCAAACCAAACCAACCAAACCAACCAAACCAAACCAAACCAAACCAACCAAACCCAACCAAACCAAACCAAACCAACCAAACCAACCAAACAAACCAAACCAAACCAACCAAACCGACCAAACCAACCAAACTAAACCAAACCAACCAAACCAACCAAACTAAACCAAACCAACCAAACCAAACCAAACCAAACCAAACCAACCAACCAAACCAAACCAAACCAACCAAACCAAACCAAACCAAACCAAACCAAACCAAACCAACCAACCAAACCAAACCAAACCAAACCAACCAAACCAACCAAGCCAACAACCAAACCAAACCAACCTAACCAAACCAACCAAACCAAACCAAACCAAGCCAACAACCAAACCAAACCAACCAAGCCAACAACCAAACCAAACCAACCTAACCAAACCAACCAAACCAAACCAACCAAACCAAACCAACCAAACCAAACCAAACCAAACCAAACCAACCAAACCAAACCAAACCAACCAAACCAAACCAAACCAAACCAACCAAACCAAACCAACCAAACCTAACCAACCTAACCAAACCAAACCAAACCAACCAAACCAAACCAAACCACACTTTTTTTCACCTCATCTTACCTCACCTAACCAAAGCCAACCAAATGACCTGATCTGACCTGACCTGACCCTCCCCCCCACCAGGCTGTACGGCAGATAGTGGACCTCTTGGGGCAGGAGGAGGTCACTGAGGCCATGAGGGGGCTGGAGGATGCACCCCATGAGACCTCCGACATGTTTGGAGAGAATATTAAGGTAAGGTAAATATTTGTAACTTATTTCCTCATTTTCTCAACTTTGTCGTATTGTTGCTGTTATTTTTTTTTCTCCCATTGCTTTTTCTTTCCCATCCCTTCCAAATCCTCCTCTTCCCATTACTAACCTGTCCCATCATTCTCTCACCATTATTCATTCCCATTATTAACCTACCCATCATTATTTATTTATTCATTATTTTTACCTCCATTATTTTCCTCCCTATTCCTCCTTCCATCACTAACTTTCCCCATCATTTCCTCAAAATTTTTCACTCCTATAGTTAATCTACCCGTCATTTCCCATCACTCCCTCCCATTCCCCCACACCCTGCCCCATCAGTCCCTATCATCTTCCATGCCCATAATTAACCTACCTCATTATTCCTCATCATCTTTTCCTCCCCATCATCATTTTCCTCCCATAACTTTTTTACCCCAACCATTCCTCAGCATTATCCCACCTAACCTAACCTTCCCAGTCATTCCCCATTATTAAATTCTCATACAATTAATTAGCCTCATAATTCCCCATATTTTTTCCCATTATTTTCCTGCCAATCTCTCCCCCAACATCTTTTTTCCCCATAGCCAACACATCTTTTTTCTTCCCTAAAATAAATCAGCTCCCCCATTCACTCCCCTATCATCTTCCCCATCAACCCTCCATTCCCTCCAGGTTGTTATTTTTCCCATTATTATTCCTTCCATTGTTATTTCATCCATTATTACTCCACCCATTATTATTTTCCCTGGTAACCCTTTCATGTACCAGTAAGTTTTATAAGTTTTCTCTCCTATACCTGTTGTGCCGGCAGGCATTTCTGGTCTCTCTGTGTGCCTTGCAACACTTTGATTCAGAAGCAGTTTTCTTTCCTTTGAGACTCACAAGTAGGCATGTATTATGTATCACTAGATTCATGAGAAAGTCATCTTTATGATCACATAAAAGAAATTCACTAAAAAAGGAAATTTCACTAATTTTTTCACTCAAAAATTAATAGAAAACGAGAAAAATGTGTTCACAACCACATAGCTCAGAACTTTTCCTGTGAGCATTCAGTGTGCCACACATCACCTGATGCAAATTTTTGTGAGCCCTACAGTAATACTGCTGGCATTGTGATGTGTCAGTTAAATCTCAAGAAAATTAAGGAAAACTGAAGTCAGCATTCATCTCAGATTACATACAGACAGCCTGAGTCACAGCTTGAAGCTGACAAACCACCTAGCATTTGGCCTGGTCTGAGAAGCATCAGTGTTGCCAGTTCATTACTTTTGTGAAACATGTACTCATCTTTGACTCACCAAGAACTGATGCACTTACACCACCACAAACTTTATTCATAATGAATTTAAATAAGTTTTTTTATGCACATGTGTGTTGGTGCAGTTTGCCATGAAGACATGTTGGCATACATGTGTGTCTGGTGCATGAGAGGGTTAACCCCCATCTGCCCCATCACCCCATTAAGCTGTCCATTACCTACACAGATAGGGCCACAGGGGCAGGCTCCCCAGCTGGTGGCGGCTGAGAAGCTGCTGGACCTGTACAAGCCCAAGGTGGTGTCCCAGGCCTCCCTCAGCTATGACCAGTACTGCCCCACCACAGAGCCCACCCCTGCCAAGAAGGTGAGAGTGAGGGAGAGGGAGAGGGAAAGAGGGAAGGAGAGAGGGAGGGAGAGGGAGAGGGAGAGGGGGGAGAAGAGTTGTTATGGTAAAGATTGGTTGGTTAAAAAAAAAAATTTTTTTGTGTGTGTGTGTGTTTGGTGATGTCCTTGAGAGTTAGGTTAATATTGATTAATAGGTTAATAGGTTAGGTTAAAAGAGAGAGAGAGAGAGAGAGAGAGAGAGAGAGAGAGAGAGAGAGAGAGAGAGAGAGAGAGAGAGAGAGAGACCCTCTTTTCACTGTAAACACACAGACACCCATTATCCACCTCAACATTCTCATTCTCTTCTTTCCAGTTTCCTCTCTTCTGCTTTCTTTAGTGCCTGCTCCTTATATTATCACCAGTCCTCCTCTTTCACCATCTTATTTGCCTGTTTCTCTATAGTGAGGGATTGGCACCATGTGTGACTCTCCTGTTGTTTTTGTTCTTTGCATCTTCCAGTACCACCACCTTCTCCTTTGTCTGTTTCCTTAAAGTGAGAGGTTGGCATCATACACAAGTCTGCTTCCTCTGTGCCTCTCATTCTTTACAGTTCTCATCTGTCTGTTTCCTTAAAGTGAGAGGTTGGCATCATACACAAGTCTCCTTCCTCTGTGCCTCTCATTCTTTACAGTTCTCCTCTGTCTGTTTCCTTAAAGTGAGAGGTTGGCATCATACACAAGTCTTTTCTCTATTTCTGCCCCTTACATCCTCCCCTGTACCTCCCATCCTTCCCAACAGTTAAGTCTCCCCTGCACACACTCCAGTAACAGTACTCCCCACAGGCGCCAAGGAGGGAGGTGTACGACAAGTCCTGGGTGGAGGCACAGATGCTGGCCTTCTATACAGACACCTCCATTGTGGCAGAGCTCAGTAATGGCACCTACACCCTGCTGACCGGCTCCAAGGGTGATGATGAGCTGCAAAATGAGGTGAGGCTGGGAGGATATGAAAACTGAAGTGTCTAATGTGTTGTGTCTAAATGAAATAACTCACGGTAACTGAGTAACTGACCGTCTTCAGTCTCTCTCTCATCGCCGTTGTGTTGTCTTGCTCTCTTGTACTGCTGTTTTCATGCTAACTACTCTTCTGGTCTTGTTAATTGCATGCTTCCCCTCCTCCCATGGCCTTGCTGCACAGGACTTTCTAATTTCTCTCACTCCTATTCTTTCCTCTCTGATACAAGAGTTAACCAGTATTTACAGTCATTCATCCCTTTCACTGATAAACTCCAGAACTCCCTGCCTGTTTCTGTAATTCCTCCCTCCTGTGACTTGAACTCTTTGAGGAGGAAGGCTTCAAGACACTCATCCAATTCTGAATAATCCTTTTGTCCTTTTTTTTCTTTTGGGACTGGCACCTCACTGGGCTCTTTTTTACAACTTTTGTTGCCCTTGGCATGAAAAGTATTTGTCTTCCTTGGTGTGTGACTGTTCCTGTGTAATGTATCTGCTCTGACTTACTTGTAATATTTATAATGGTTTTTAAATCAGTCTGATAGAAATGAACTTATATTGACAAGTAGGAAATGTACAGAGGAACCTCAGTTCTTGAACCTAATTTGTTCCTGAGTGATGCTAGAAATACAAAATATTCAGAAACTAAAACTATGTTCCCCATAGGAATCAATGTAAAATGGATTAATCCGTTCCCAGACACCCGTTCATTTTATCTTAGCGGCTTATGACAGATGCTCCCACAGCCAAGATGGCCACTCCACAACATGTGCAGGTCAGAAATTATTTATCCATAAAGGACGTATTGAATGAACTTAGTGACACAGAACTCATCAGGAGATACTGTTTAGGCCATGCAGGGATTCTCTTTGTCATTGATCTAGTGAGGGAAGCCTCACAGAGTGACACAGAGAGGAGCAACCCACTCACTGCCAAAATGAAGGTGATTGTGACACTCAGACATTTTGCTGCTGGGAAAAGCTACTGGGAAAATGCAGTTGATCAGTACTGATGGCATTGTGGGTCATCAAGAGTGCCACAGGTAGCTCAGGATTATTCCTGAGTCAGCTGAAACCTGTTTGTTTACTTTGATTCTCTTCAACAGGATCACATTTACTGTATTTCAAACACTGAATTACTGTCTTACTCATTGTGTCTCTTCTAAATACATAAAAACAATGGAGTTGCTTATAAAAACTATAAATAAGTAATAAACAGCACCTTTTGCTTTGTCTTTAAGTATCTGAAATCAAGTAAGTTTCTCTGAGAACTAAATTATGGTACAGCAACCAAAGCAATTATGAGTTGAAAATTCTGTTCAAAAACCAATTTAATTTTTTTTTTTATGTAGGAAGGACACTGGCCAAGGGCAACAAAAATCCAATAAAAAAATATGCCCACTGAAATGCCAGTCCCATAAAAGGGTCAAAGCAGTGGTCAAAAATTAATGAATAAGTGTCTTGAAACCTCCCTCTTGAAGGAATTCAAGTCATAAGAAGGTGGAAATAAAGAAGCAGGCAGGGAGTTCCAGAGTTTACCAGAGAAAGGGATGAATAATTGAGAATACTGGTTAACTCTTGCATTAGAGAGGTGGACAGAATAGGGGTGAGAGAAAGAAGAAAGTCTTGTGCAGCGAGGCCGCGGAAGGAGGGGGAGGCATGCAGTTAGCAAGATCAGAAGAGCAGTTAGCATGAAAATAGCGGTAGAAGACAGCTAGATATGCAACATTGCGGCGGTGAGAGAGAGGCTGAAGACAGTCAGTTAGAGGAGAGGAGTTGATGAGATGAAAAGCTTTTGATTCCACCCTGTCTAGAAGAGCAGTATGAGTGGAAACCCCCCAGACATGTGAAGCATACTCCATACATGGATGGATAAGGCCCTTGTACAGAGTTAGCAGCTGGGGGGGGTGAGAAAAACTGGCGGAGACGTCTCAGAACACCTAACTTCATAGAAGCTGTTTTAGCTAGAGATGAGATGTGAAGTTTCCAGTTCAGATTATAAGTAAAGGACAGACCGAGGATGTTCAGTGTAGAAAAGGGTGAACAGTTGAGTGTCATTGAAGAAGAGGGGATAGTTGTCTGGAAGGTTGTGTCAAGTTGATAGATGGAGGAATTGAGTTTTTGAGGCATTGAACAATACCAAGTTTGCTCTGCCCCAATCAGAAATTTTAGAAAGATCAGAAGTCAAGCGTTCTGTGGCCTCCCTGCGTGATATGTTTACCTCCTGAAGGGTTGAAAAGGGAGGCGTTCAGTAACCAAGACTCCACTGTATATTGCAAACCAAGACAAAATGTTATATATCTTTTGCAGTGTAGCTTCCTTTATCAATAAGCCTCCTCTTCCTCCTGCTCCTGCTACAGCTGTTTGACCTCCTGGGCTTTGAGAGGTTTGAGCTGATCCAGTCCCTGCTGCAGCACCGCCAGCAGATCAAGAACTGCCCACCTGATAAAGAGAAGAAGATTGCACAGCTGCTGAGTGAGTGTGTGTGTGTGTGTGTGTGTGTGTGTGTGTGTGTGTGTGTGTGTGTGTGTGTTTTTATGTAGGAAGGATACTGGCCAAGGGCAACAAAAATCTAATAAAAAAAATGTCCACTGAAATGCCAGTCCCATAAAAGGGTCAAAGCAGTGGTCAAAAATTGGTGGATAAGTGTCTTGAAACCTCCCTCTTGAAGGAATTCAAGTCATAGGAAGGTGGAAATACAGAAGCAGGCAGGGAGTTCCAGAGTTTACCAGAGAAAGGGATGAATGATTGAGAATACTGGTTAACTCTTGCGTTAGAGAGGTGGACAGAATAGGGGTGAGAGAAAGAAGAAAGTCTTGTGCAGCGAGGCCACGGAAGGAGGGCAGGCATGCAGTTAGCAAGATCAGAAGAGCAGTTAGCATGAAAATAGCGGTAGAAGACAGCTAGATATGCAACATTGCGGCGGTGAGAGAGAGGCTGAAGACAGTCAGTTAGAGGAGAGGAGTTGATGAGACGAAAAGCTTTTGATTCCACTCTGTCTAGAAGAGCAGTATGAGTGGAACCCCCCCCCCAGACATGTGAAGCATACTCCATACATGGACGGATAAGGCCCTTGTACAGAGTTAGCAGCTGGGGGGGGTGAGAAAAACTGGCGGAGACGTCTCAGAACACCTAACTTCATAGAAGCTGTTTTAGCTAGAGATGAGATGTGAAGTTTCCAGTTCAGATTATAAGTAAAGGACAGACCGAGGATGTTCAGTGTAGAAGAGGGGGGACAGTTGAGTGTCATTGAAGAAGAGACCCAAAGACGGGTCTCTGACACGGAAGCAGTAGTCATTCCAAGGAAAATCAGCAAAATACCTCCTCAGGTCCCCCCAACTAGCAGAGGCAAAACGCCAGAGGCACCTTCTCTTAGGGGGATCCTGAGGAGGGATTGGAGCGATAGGACAAGATAAAGATATGAGATTGTGATCGGAGGAGCCCAACGGAGAAGAAAGGGTGACAGCATAAGCAGAAGGATTAGAGGTCAGGAAAAGGTCAAGAATGTTGGGCGTATCTCCAAGACGGTCAGGAATACAAGTAGGGTTTTGCTTTATTAGTTTTAGATAGCAGTAATTCAAAGTTGTAGTCTTGTTCTTCAGGATGGTCAGTGAAGGGAGAGGAAAGCCAAAGCTGGTGGTGAACATTGAAGTCTCCAAGAATGGAGATCTCTGCAAAAGGGAAGAGGGTCAGATTTTACTATATTATTTTTTGCCATTTTTGTTATCAAATACTGTGTTATTATTTAGAGGAGTTAGGTGAGAGGTATACAGCACAGATAAATTTAGTATGAGAGTGACTCTGTAGTTGTAGCCAGATGGTGGAAAACTCGGAAGATTCAAGAGCGTGGGCACGAGAGCAGGTTAAGTCATTGCGAACATAAATGCAGCATCCAGCTTTGGATCGAAAATGAGGATAGAGAAAGTAGGAGGGAACAGAAAAGGGGCTACTGTCAGTTGCCTCAGACACCTGAGTTTCAGTGAGAAAAAGAAGATGAGGTTTAGAAGAGGAGAGGTGGTGTTCTACAGATTGAAAATTAGATCTTAGACCGCGAATGTTGCAGAAGTTAATGAAGAAAAAGTTGAGGGGGTGTCAAGACACTTAGGGTCGTTGACAGAAAGGCAGTCCGACCTGGGGACATTTATGGTCCCCTCCCCAGATGGGGACTCCGAGGCTTGTGTAGGAGTTGCCATTATTATTATTATCTATTTTATTTTACTATATTTTTATTTTTATTTTTATTTTATTTTTATTTTGTTGCTAATTATCTTTAAATTGTTGTTCTGATGACTGCCCCCTTATGCTGTGAGACACATAACCTAATTCATGTTCAGTGATTTTACAGCTGGGTTTAATCTTCATATTTTTCTTGTACCCAATATAAATCTATTTGTGTATGTGTGTGTGTGTGTGTGTGTGTGTGTGTGTGTGTGTTTATTCTCTGTGCAAATCATCATGTTAATTATATTTCTTGTACTTGAACACACACACACACCACACACACACACACACACACACACACTGGGGAAAATATCAACATACCACCTTAAATAAACATTCCCCATACCTCTCTCTCCTCTCTCTCTCTCTCTCTCTCCTCTCTCTCTCTCTCTCTCTCTCTCTCTCGTCGTCTCTCTCTCTCGTCTCTCTCTCTCTCTCTCATCTCTCTCTCGTCTCTCTCTCTCTCTCTCCTTCTCTCTCTCTCTCCCTCTCTCTCTCTCACACACAGATGGCCATAGAGCAGCAGGTAGGAGAGAGAGAGACAGAGAGAGAGAGAGAGAGAGAGAGAGAGAGAGAGAGAGAGAGAGAGAGAGAGACAAAAAACACACACAAAAAATAAAATGAATAAATAAATAAAACAAATAAGTAAAGGAAGAAAGAAAGAAAGAAAGAAACATAAAAAACATCAACAAACCACTTAAAATATCCCAAACATTTCCCTCTCCCTGTCACTTCTCCCTCCTCCCTCTCTCCCAGGTGGCATAGAGCAGCAGGTGGGGGGCATGAAGGCGTCACAGCAGCAGAAGGCAGCAGTGGGGCAACAGGTGACGGTGATGAACGAGGCAGAGAAGCAGTTACTGAAGCAGGCACGGCGGGAGGAGAGGAAACTACTGCGCACCGCCAAGCAGCTGGGCAAGGACGAGGCCGGAGAGGACTTCGACCCTGAGGGCGCTGAGGGCGAAGAGGTGCGGGGGAGGGTGTGTGTGGAGGGAGAGAGGCAGAGAGGTGGTGGTGGAGGATGTGATTGAGAGGGTGATAGAGGGGGTAAGACAGAGGTGGTGGTGGGGGGTGACAGGGTGTGAGGGAGATAGAGAGACAGGGAGAGGTGTTGGAAGAGAGGGATAGAGAAAGGTGGTGTTTTGAGGGAGAGATAGGGGAGAGCAGAGAGATGGTTTTGTGAGGGAGAGACAGACAGACAAAGGTGGTTTTGTGAGGGTCAGACAGAGAGGTGGTGTTGTGGTGTTGTTGGGAAGAGAGACAAGAGACAAACAGAGAGAAAGGTGGTGTTGTGAGGATGTGAGGGAGGAGAGATAGAGAGGGGGGTGGTGGAGGGTGTGTGAGGGAGAGAGAGAAAGAGAAACATAGGTGGGGGCTGAGAGAGAGAGAGAGAGAGAGAGAGAGAGAGAGAGAGAGAGAGAGAGAGAGAGAGAGAGAGAGAGAGAGAGAGAGAGAGAGAGAGAGAGAGAGAGAGAGAGGTGGGAGTGAGGTTGTGACAGAGACAGAGAGAGGTATTATAAGGGAAACTTTGAATGAAAGAGGAGCAGAAGAAGGATTAGAAAATGATAGAAAAGATGTTTAGAAATAAAAAAAAAGGAAGGGAGGGAGGGAGGAGCCACTGAAGGGAAAGAGATGAATGTGTGAGAGAGATAGGGAGGTAGAGAGAGACAAAGAGGTGGTTTATGAAGGAAACAGAGAGAGAGAAAAAAAAAAACAGGGAGAGAAACATACACAGACACACAGAGATACAGACACTTTTCCTACATTCCCACAGAGAGTCGGCCCCTTCTTCAGGCATCCCAGGCTTACCTCTTCAGGAAGCGCGATAGAGTGTCCACCCCAGAGGTCAGGTTTCCCTATGTGTTCGATAGCCATGGCAAGGCTAAGGAGTCTGCGGGTGAGTGCTGAGTGCTGAGTGCTGGGTGGTGGGGGGCTGGCGGGTTTGGGGGGGGAGTGTTAATGATATTTTTATACAATTTATTTATTTATTTATTTGTGAGAGCTAGCTGGGGTAGTGATGATATATATATTTTTTATGCATTTTATTTATTTATTTACTTTTTTATTTATTTATTATTTTTTTTTTTTTGAGGGCTATAAGTGAGTTGGTAAGGAAAATAGTGGATGTACTGAAAAGGTAGTGATTATAGGTTCGTGTGGTTTAGTTGTACAGAAATTAAAGTAGTGACTTAAATTAGACTTGAATGAAATAGAGGTTTGAAAATAGATAGAAGTGAAAGATTGATAAAATGGTGTCACTTGATATTGTTATAGAGATATTAGACATTAGTGAAGTGATGTATTGCTACTACTACTACTACTACTACTACTACTACTACTACTACTACTACTACTACTACTACTACTACTACTACTACTACTACTACTACTACTACACCATCCCCACAGGCTTCATTGCGGGGCTTAAGATGGTGCTTCCTGAGGGCTTCACCCGCAACTCAGACAGCACCATGGAGGAGGTGTGCATCCCTACTTCTGACCCTGCCCCGCCAGAGGTCGGCTCCGACTTTGTGCCCATCTCCAGCATGGACGAGGTGAGGCTGGGAATGGGCAGAGAGTGACTGGGAGTGGTTTGTGGGTCAGTGGAAATGGGTGTGGGTGGGTAGGGGTGGGTGGGGGTGGGTAGGAGTGGGTGGTTGGATTGAAGTGGGTGGGGATGGATAGGACTGGGTAGGGGGGAGTGTTTGGGAGTGGATAGGAGTAGGTGGAGTTGTTTGGGAGTGGCTGGGAGTGGATAAGAGTGGATAAGTTTGGGTGGGTTCTCTCCCTTTGTGTATTCTGGGAGTTAACTGGGAGTGGTTGGGGATGAGTGGAAGATAAAGTTTAATGTTTGGTGGGTACAGTGCTGGCTGTACTTGTCTCTGTGTGTATCTCCTTGATGTATTTTCATTACTGATTCGTTTTCTTATTTTTTTTTATTTAGTATTTACTGTATGTCCTCTGATTTTTTACAGGTACAGTTGTTATGTTTTTGTATACCAGATTGCTTTATTATGGTGTTAGCACAGGTGGTGCTTGCTTAGGCTGGTTCAGACCTATGCTGAAAATTGGTTTGCGAAGTGGCTCAGGGATGGAACTGTGCTTCAACTGGAGGATGCCTGTGTCTGGGACTGGTGTGGCTGAGGGGAGCAACAGTCTTCAGGGCTTTGTTGTTTAGTCCTCTATAGTCTGTTCAGGGAAAGAATCTCAGCCAGACCTCAGGGGAAACCTCAACTTCCCTTGAGAAATACTTAAATTTCTTTACTTAGGTCAACAATTACACAAGCTAGGTGAATTTTGTTTACATCCACAGATGAAGCAGTGTTGGTTCAACTATGTTATAATTTTCAACCTTGATAGGATTAAAACAAAGTAATTATGGCAAATATAAGTTAAGTAATCAAGTGTTATGGTCTATACACCACTTTACTTATAATGGTAATGTCCGGCCATTGTGAGGTGGTGGTTAAAACAAAACATGTCTTCTTAGACATAAAACACTCCTGGATAAGAAGGTCCTTTCAGATTTTGCATGAAATGTTATATAAAAGAAAAAATTAAAGATTTCCATGAGTATCTTGTGTTGCCTTGCATCTTCCTTCACATGGGAAGCAGAAGAGAGGAAGGAGGAGGTGGGTGTCTCCTTCTCCCTCCCTCCCTCCCTCTGTCCTTCCCTCCTTGGTACATCACTATTGACAGCTAAATGAGTCACAAATTTATCAACAGTAGCATGTCAGTCACTCAACACTGAAACAGTGACAGGAGGGAGAACATAAACCTGCCATGACTGACTGTGACAGGTGTATCCTAAATTTCTACTATATATATGTATTACACATCTATATCTCATAATTTCTACTATATATACGTATTACACATTTATATCTCTGCCACACAGATCGGCCAGACAGTCTTCCGGCACTGCAAGACCCTGAACCGCATCCAGACAGTGGTGCACCCGGTGGCCTACCACACCAACCACAACCTGCTGATCTGTGCCCCCACTGGTGCTGGCAAGACCAACATTGCCCTGCTGACCGTGGTTCACCAGATCCGCAAGCACATGGAGCAGGGCGTCATACAGACTGACAAGTTTAAGGTGAGGCGGAGAGGTAGAGAGAGAGAGAGAGAGAGAGAGAGAGAGAGAGAGAGAGAGAGAGAGAGAGAGAGAGAGAGAGAGAGAGAGAGAGAGAGAAAAGGATATTAAAGACAAGAGAGAAAGAGTAAGGGATGTTTTAGAATGATAGGCAGAGAGAGAAGAGATAATTAAGGTGAAAAGAGAGCAGGTGATGATGAGGAGATAAAAAGGTAAAGATAGGAAAAAGAGAGAATGAGTTTTAAAAGGAGAGAGAGAGAGAGAATATTTCATCACTTTCATTTACTCTCCCACTCACTTCTTCCTTCACTCACTCCCTCTCACATTCACTCACTGACAGACCTGCCTCCTCACTCCTTCATTCATTCTCTCACACATCAGTCACCTCTCCCCTTATCACTCATCCAATACACTCCCTCCCTCCTACAGTCCATCCCTTCATTCACACACAGTCACTATTCACTCCTTCACTCCTTTACCACTTACAGCCACAGCCTCACCCTCTCACCCAGTCACCCTTTTTCACCCACAGATTGTCTATATAGCTCCAATGAAGGCCTTAGCTGCGGAAATGGCAAGGAACTTCTCCAAACGTCTCGAACCTCTGGGCCTGAAGGTTAGAGAACTGACGGGGGACATGCACCTCACCAAGCCTGAGATTATGGCCACTCACATGATCATCACCACGCCGGAGAAATGGGACGTCACCACCCGCAAGCCTGGTGAGGTGGTGGTGTGGTGTTGTGGTGTTGTGTTGGTTTGGGGATGTGTTGGGTGTTGTTTGGGTTTTTTGTTTGTTTTGGGGGGTTTGTTTTGGTGTTGTGTTGTGTTGTGTTGTGTTGTGTTGTGTTGTGTTGTGTGTCTTTGTTTTTCTCTGTTTTTGAGGGGTTTGTTTTGTTTTGTGGTGTTGTGTTGTGGTGTGTGTGTGTGTGTGTGTGTGTGTGTGTGTGTGTGTGTGTGTGTGTGTGTGTGTGTGTGTGGTGTTGTGGTGATGTGTAGTGGTGGTACAGTTTGGGTGGTGTGTGGGTTTTGTTGTGAATGAGTGAGTGTGTGAATGGTTGTGGTGATCTAGAAGAAGTGGTAGTGGTGATTTTGGGGTGTTGTGGTGGTGAGTGAGTGAGTGGTGATGAGGTGTGGTGATGTAGTGGTGTTGGTGGTATCTGGTTGTTATGAATAAGTGTGTGTGTGTGTGTGTGTGTGTGTAGTGGTGTAGTGTGGTAGTGTAGCCATGGTTGTGTTGGTGGTGTGGTAGTAGTAGTTGTTATTTTGGCTGGTGGTGGTCATCTTCTACTCTACCTCCTAATCCTCCCTCATTTCATCTTGCTCTCTCTCTTTTTCCTCATTCAAACTTCTCCATATTTTCTACACCACCACCACCATTCCCTCCCTCTATCACCACCACTAGCAAAACTACCCTTCCACCACCACCCCCACCACCATCACAACCACCACTCCCTCCCACAGGTGACACACAGCTGGCCCAGTTGGTGAAGCTGCTGATCATTGATGAGGTCCACCTGCTGCATGGTGACCGTGGACCTGTGCTGGAGACCCTGGTGGCGAGGACTCTGAGGATGGTGAGGCGGGGGTGGCAGGAGTGGGTGATAATGACCAGGAGTGAATAGGGAGTAGTTGGGGTGACTGGGAGTGAGTGGAATAGTTAAGATTGACTGGGAGTGGTTAGGATTGACTGGGATTGGCTGGGAGTGAATGAGGGATGATTGATAGTGACTTGGAGTGGTTGGGAGTGAATAAGGAGTGACTAGGAGTAACTGGGAGTGAATGAGGAAGGTTGGGAGTGACTGGGAGTGGTTGGGATTGGCTGGGAGTGACTAGGATTGACTGTGATTGGCTGGGAGTGGTTAGGTGTGAGTAGGAGTGAGTGGGAGTTGCAATAGTGAATGGTAGTGATTGGGAGTGACTAGGATTGACTGGGAGTGAATCAGAGTTGCTGGGAGTAACTGGGAGTGGCTAGGAGTGAATTGGAATGGTTAGGAGTGACTGGGAGAGAATGGGAGTGACTAGGAGTGGCTGGGATTGACTGGTAGTGGCTGGGAGTAGTCGGAAGTGAGTGGGATTGGCTGGGAGTGACTGGGAGTGAATGGGGATGCTTGGGGGGTTTTGGAGTGCATTTCAGTGGTTGGGAGTAGGCAGGAGTGGTTGAGATGGTTGGGGAGTGAATGTATGTGGATGAGAATGAATAAGAGTGGACAGGAGTGGATGAGAATAGTTGAAAATGGTTGAGAGTGGATGGGAGTGGTCAGGAGTGGGTAGGAATGGATGAAAGTGGTTGGGAGTGAATGGATACATTTAAGAATGATTAGGAGTGGATAGGAGGGGCTAGGAGGTGCTGTGAGTGAGTGTGGGTGGACAGGAGTGGCTGGGAGAAGCTAGGAGTATGGAGATTTAAGTATACACACAGACAAACATGAAAGTCCACATCCTTATCTCCTCTTTGTCTCTATAACCATCGCTTCCTTCTGCAGGTGGAGTCTCAGCAGTCTATGATAAGGATTGTGGGTCTGTCTGCCACCCTGCCGAACTATATCGATGTGGCCACTTTCTTGCGCGTCAATCCTTATGAGGGGCTCTTCTATTTTGATGGGTGAGGCTGGAGGCTTGGTGGTGTCTCTGTGTGTGTGTGTGTGTGTGTGTGTGTGTGTGTGTGTGTGTTTTGAGTGTTTTATGTAACCCTGCAAATCTTTCTTTAATTTTTTTGTTCCTATTCATTCTCATTTTGTTGTTATTCATGTTAGCTTGTATAGACTTTGTTATTCATGTTAATTTGTTAGTTAGTTAGTCAGTCAGTCAGTCAGTCAGTCAGTCAGTCAGTCAGTCAGTCAGTCAGTCACTCATCCAATCACTCATCCACCCACCCACTCATCCATCCATCCATTCACTCACTCACTCACTCACTCACTCACTCACTCACTCACCCACCCACCCACCCACCCACCCACCCACCCACCCACCCATCCCTCCTCACACAGCCGGTTCCGCCCTGTGCCACTGGGCCTGACCTTTGTGGGAGTGAAGGCCATGGGAAGGTTCAAGCAGATGGAAGAGATGGATCGGATTACCTTTGAGAAATGCCTCCACTTCCTACAGCAGGGCCACCAGGTGAGAGAGAGAGAGAGAGAGAGAGAGAGAGAGAGAGAGAGAGAGAGAGAGAGAGAGAGAGAGAGAGAGAGAGAGGTATGATAGTTTGTTTTCTCTTTTCTCTTTTAGTTGCATGTATTTGAATGTAAAGTCTGTGAAAGCCCTTTTTAATTCCCCTTTTCTAGTACCAGATTTCTCCTTTCATTTGACCTACAATCTAGAAAGAGAGAGAGAGAGAGAGAGAGAGAGAGAGAGAGAGAGAGAGAGAGAGAGAGAGAGAGAGAGAGCACCATTAAAGATAAATTATACATCCCTATGTCAAACACCACTGAATACAATCAAAACACACCTCAAACCACACCCACCATTACAACACCCAAACCAAGCAAGTAACAAACCATCAGACATTATCATTACTATTATTGCCCGTAACAGAACAGCACACATACCACATTTAAAAAAAAAAAAAAACCATGTTATAAAGATAAAACACAAAGAACAGCCACTCACTCATCCTAAATGCAGGTGATGGTGTTTGTGCATGCGCGGAACGGGACGCTGCGCACGGCTGGAGAACCTGATCAAGCTGGCTCAGGAGCATGGCAAGACACAGGATTTCATGCCAGAGCCAGGCCCAGACGTTGCCAGGGCCAGGAAAGACTTTGGCCGCTCACAGGAATAAGAGACTGGTGGAGCTGTTTGACTCTGGCTTTTGGCGTGCACCATGCTGGCCTGCTTCGCTCTGATAGGTGTGTGTGGTGTGTGTGTGTGTGTGTGTGGTGTGTGTGTGTGTGTGTGTGTGTTTATCTAGTTGTAATTTATGGGAGAGGAGTTAAGCTTGTACATACTTGTTTTCATGTCTACTTGTGTCCAACTTGTTCTTTAAATCATGAACATTCCTTGCACACACCTCCTCCTCCTCCTCCTCCGCCTCCTCCTCCTCCTCTCTCCTCCTCCTCCTCCTCCTCCTCCTCCTCCTCCTCCTCCTCCTCCTCCTCCAGTCCATGTCCATGCCTCTGTGCTGCTGTGAGGGAGGCTAAACTTCTCTGTGTTCCTTCTGCAGGTGATTGCTTTTAGTTTTTCTTCCATGTGCTCTTGTTTCTTTCATTCAACAGAAATAGATCTTTCCCCATCCAGTTTTCTCATTCCTCTCAGCATTATGTGTGATATGTGTGTATATGTGTGTGTGTGTGTGTGTGTGTGTGTGTGTGTGTGTGTGTGCTTCACCTACAGTCGTCTGCTGGTCACCCAGCCATCCATTTCCCTATGGAAAGAGCTCAGAGCTCATAGTGATTGATCTTTGGGTAGGACTGAGACCAGTTACACACCACACACTGGGACAGTGAGGTCACAACCCCTCGGGTTACATCCCGTATCTACTTGCTGCTGGGTGAACAGGGGCTGCACATTAAGAGGCTCGCCCATTTGCCTTGCCAGTCCTGGGATTCGAACCCAGGCCTTCTTGATTGTGAGCCGAGTGTGCTAACCACTACACTACATGGTGTGTGTGTGTGTGTGTGTGTGTGTGTGTGTGTGTGTGTGTGTGTGTGTGTGTGTGTGTGTGTGGTGTGTGTGTGTGTGTTTACCTTATTGTGTTTTTTTGGAGTGACTGAGTCAAGAGTCAGAACTATATTTCCTCTTATCTTTCTTCCCTATCTTTTTTTTTTCTGTGTCCTCCTAGTGTGGATTGTTATGGCACCATGAAATCCATGGTATCAGTCTTTTCTTTTCCTGAACACATTTGTACATCATGATCACATCACCTTGTTCTCATCTCTTCTGTAGTGGTGGCAGCTTCAGTGTGTCAAGCCCTTCCTTCATAGCCAGCACCTTTCAAGTCTGCCATTCATTATGTAGCTGCTCTTTACACACTATTTTTCAGCATGTTTTTTTTTTCAGATGTGGAGTGTGTGTGTGTGTGTGTGTGTGTGTGTGTGTGTGTGTGTGTGTGTGTGTGTGTGTGTGTGTGTGTGTGTGTGTGTGTGTGTGTGTGTGTGTGTGTGTGTGTGTATTTACCTGGTTGTGGTTTACGGGAAGAGTCTATGTTTGTGATGTCCCATGTGTGTGTGTGTGTGTGTGTGTGTGTGTGTGTGTGTGTGTGTGTGTGTGTGTGTGTGTGTGTGTGTGTGTGTTTACCTAGTTGTAGTTTACGGGAAGAGTCTATGTTCGTGATGTCCTACACGCGTGTGTGAGTGTGTGTGTGTGTGTGTGTGTGTGTGTGTGTGTGAGTTAGTGTTAATGAACCAGTACCCTCCTGCAGGAACTTGGTGGAGCAATTCTTCAGCCAGGGCTTCATCAAGGTGCTGGTGTGTACTGCCACGCTGGCCTGGGGTGTCAACCTGCCTGCACACGCTGTCATCATCAAGGTGTGTTTGTGTGTGTGTGTGTGTGTGTGTGTGTGTGTGTGTGTGTGTGTGTGTGTGTGTGTGTGTGTGTGTGTGTGTGTGTGTGTGTGAATATGGGAATAGGTATTTGTATTCAGTAATCTTTTTTCTCTTTGTCTTCTTTGTCATGAGCAATGAGGGATGCCAGGATGTGCCTCACCACAAACATGGTGGTGCACTGTCACAGAATGTTTGTTTTTTTTATTAGTGTTGGTGTAAGGTGAGAATACACCTTTAACTGTCTTGTGATACACTGTAAAGCTACAGTTACACTAGTCAACAGAAACCTTAGGTTCCAACCTTAAGGCTGGAGAAAAAGGCATGCATCCATCCATATCTTTGAGTGAATGGTTAGACGAGTTCCAGGATGTCCAAACATTTCTGTTGAAACGATTATGTTTCCATCTTTTCTAACAACATCACAACAATTGCCACAGTGGACGATGATGTTCTGTGTCGCTACCAGTGTGCTTGCTACTTTAATGGAACCAGACTGGTTGTTCGTGGCCCACACTGGTGTCATGTTTACAGTTGACAGGCATGTGAACACCTCTCTCTCTCTCTCTCTCTCTCTCTCTCTCTCTCTCTCTCTCTCTCTCTCTCTCTCTCTCTCTCTCTCTCTCTCTCTCTCTCTCTCTCTCTCTCTCTCTCTCTCTCTCTCTCTCTCTCTCTCTCTCTCTCTCTTACTCATACTTTTTTTTTTTTTTTTTTTTTTTTTATGTAGGAAGGATACTGGCCAAGGGCAACAAAAATTTAATAAAAAAAATGCCCACTGAAATGCCAGTCCCTAAAAGGGTCAAAGCAGTGGTCAAAAATTGGTGGATAAGTGTCTTGAAACCTCCCTCTTGAAGGAATTCAAGTCATAGGAAGGTGGAAATACAGAAGCAGGCAAGGAGTTCCAGAGTTTACCAGAGAAAGGGATGAATGATTGAGAATACTGGTTAACTCTTGCGTTAGAGAGGTGGAAAGAATAGGAGTGAGAGAAAGAAGAAAGTCTTGTGCAGCGAGGCCGCGGAAGGAGGGGAGGCATGCAGTTAGCAAGATCAGAAGAGCAGTTAGCATGAAAATAGCGGTAGAAGACAGCAAGAGATGCAACATTGCGGCGGTGAGAGAGAGGCTGAAGACAGTCAGTTAGAGGAGAGGAGTTGATGAGACGAAAAGCTTTTGATTCCACCCTGTCTAGAACAGCAGTATGAGTGGAACCCCCCCAGACATGTGAAGCATACTCCATACATGGA
Source organism: Scylla paramamosain (assembly GCF_035594125.1). Lineage (NCBI taxonomy): Eukaryota > Metazoa > Arthropoda > Malacostraca > Decapoda > Portunidae > Scylla > Scylla paramamosain. The sequence continues at coordinate 5,078,651 of NC_087190.1, forward strand.
CGGATAAGGCCCTTGTACAGAGTTAGCAGCTGGGGGGGTGAGAAAAACTGGCGGAGACGTCTCAGAACACCTAACTTCATAGAAGCCGTTTTAGCTAGAGATGAGATGTGAAGTTTCCAGTTCAGATTATAAGTAAAGGACAGACCGAGGATGTTCAGTGTAGAAGAGGGGGACAGTTGAGTGTCATTGAAGAAGAGGGGATAGTTGTCTGGAAGATTGTGTCGAGTTGATAGATGGAGGAATTGAGTTTTTGAGGCATTGAACAATACCAAGTTTGCTCTGCCCCAATCAGAAATTTTAGAAAGATCAGAAGTCAGGCGTTCTGTGGCTTCCCTGCGTGATATGTTTACCTCCTGAAGGGTTGGACGTCTATGAAAAGACGTGGAAAAGTGCAGGGTGGTATCATCAGCATAGGAGTGGATAGGACAAGAAGTTTGGTTTAGAAGATCATTAATGAATAATAAGAAGAGAGTGGGTGACAGGACAGAACCCTGAGGAACACCACAGTTAATAGATTTAGGAGAAGAACAGTGACCGTCTACCACAGCAGCAATAGAATGGTCAGAAAGGAAACTTGAGATGAAGTTACAGAGAGAAGGATAGAAACCGTAGGAGGGTAGTTTGGAAATCAAAGCTTTGTGCCAGACTCTATCAAAGGCTTTTGATATGTCCAAGGCAACAGCAAAAGTTTCACCAAAGTCTCTAAAAGAGGATGACCAAGACTCAGTAAGGAAAGCCAGAAGATCACCAGTAGAGCGTCCTTGACGGAACCCATACTGGCGATCAGATAGAAGGTTGTGAAGTGATAGATGTTTAAGAATCTTCCTGTTGAGGATAGATTCAAAAACTTTAGATAAGCAGGAAATTAAAGCAATAGGACGGTAGTTTGAGGGATTAGAGCGGTCACCCTTTTTAGGAACAGGTTGAATGTAGGCAAACTTCCAGCAAGAAGGAAAGGTAGATGTTGACAGACAGAGCTGAAAGAGTTTGACTAGGCAAGGTGCAAGCACGGAGGCACAGTTTCGGAGAACAATAGGAGGGACCCCATCAGGTCCATAAGCCTTCTGAGGGTTTAGGCCAGCGAGGGCATGGAAAACATCATTACGAAGAATTTTAATACGAGGCATGAAGTAGTCAGAGGGTGGAGGAGAGGGAGGAACAAGCCCAGAATCATCCAAGGTAGAGTTTTTAGCAAAGGTTTGAGCAAAGAGTTCAGCTTTAGAAATAGATGTGATAGCAGTGGTGCCATCTGGTTGAAGTAGAGGAGGGAAAGAAGAAGAAGCAAAGTTATTGGAGATATTTTTGGCTAGATGCCAGAAATCACGAGGGGAGTTAGATCTTGAAAGGTTTTGACATTTTCTGTTAATGAAGGAGTTTTTGGCTAGTTGGAGAACAGACTTGGCATGGTTCCGGGCAGAAATATAAAGTGCATGAGATTCTGGTGAAGGAAGGCTTAAGTACCTTTTGTGGGCCACCTCTCTATCATGTATAGCACGAGAACAAGCTGTGTTAAACCAAGGTTTAGAAGGTTTAGGACGAGAAAAAGAGTGAGGAATGTACGCCTCCATGCCAGACACTATCACCTCTGTTATGCGCTCAGCACACAAAGACGGGTCTCTGACACGGAAGCAGTAGTCATTCCAAGGAAAATCAGCAAAATACCGCCTCAGGTCCCCCCAACTAGCAGAGGCAAAACGCCAGAGGCACCTTCGCTTAGGGGGATCCTGAGGAGGGATTGGAGTGATAGGACAAGATAAAGATATGAGATTGTGATCGGAGGAGCCCAACGGAGAAGAAAGGGTGACAGCATAAGCAGAAGGATTAGAGGTCAGGAAAAGGTCAAGAATGTTGGGCGTATCTCCAAGACGGTCAGGAATACGAGTAGGGTGTTGCACCAATTGCTCTAGGTCATGGAGGATAGCAAAGTTGTAGGCTAGTTCACCAGGATGGTCAGTGAAGGGAGAGGAAAGCCAAAGCTGGTGGTGAACATTGAAGTCTCCAAGAATGGAGATCTCTGCAAAAGGGAAGAGGGTCAGAATGTGCTCCACTTTGGAAGTTAAGTAGTCAAAGAATTTCTTATAGTCAGAGGAGTTAGGAGAGAGGTATACAGCACAGATAAATTTAGTATGAGAATGACTCTGTAGTCGAAGCCAGATGGTGGAAAACTCGGAAGATTCAAGAGCGTGGGCACGAGAGCAGGTTAAGTCATTGCGCACATAAACGCAGCATCCAGCTTTGGATCGAAAATGAGGATAGAGAAAGTAGGAGGGAACAGAAAAGGGGCTACTGTCAGTTGCCTCAGACACCTGAGTTTCAGTGAGGAAAAGAAGATGAGGTTTAGAAGAGGAGAGGTGGTGTTCTACAGATTGAAAATTAGATCTTAGACCGCGAATGTTGCAGAAGTTAATGAAGAAAAAGTTGAGGGGGGTGTCAAGACACTTACGGTCGTCGACGGAAAGGCAGTCCGACCTGGGGACATTTATGGTCCCCTCCCCAGATGGGGACTCCGAGGCTGGTGTAGGAGTCGCCATGATTTTAAAATTTTTTGAGTGAAGGGTGTGTGTGTTATTAGGTGCTTGTAGTTTTGTGTGGAGGAAGAGAGTTGTCTTTAGAGGGCAGGCTGTGACTACCCCCTTGTGTTGTGAGACACAAAGGGAAACGTTCAGTGAGGTCACAAAACTGTCATCCTTTGCCTTAATTATTCCAACGTTCTGAGTGGTTATATACGACTGCATGTTTTTTTTTTAATGGCTTTCGATTTGATGATGGAACAATGACACTGTACATCTTCCGGTACACTTGGCAATATGTATAGGCCATGTGGCGCTGCCGCCCCAGTCTCATTAACACGTGAATACCCCAGGCCGCGCCTTGCTGGCCATTGTTATGTCAGGTCACTCCAGGATTGAGGTGGTAACAGCGCAGAGAGGTACATCCAACACCCAGGGTACTAAGTTAGTCTGGTTCCACTATATAATTTGATAGCCTTGATTAATGCCCCAAAGAAAAACACAGAAGATATTGTGTGAAGCCATGGATGACCAGGAAACACAAGAGTGTCTACACTCTACAACAGTCTGGTGAAAGAGATGTGTCTGGAGGACAAACGAGGATTGTAAATACGACTACTTGTGTCAGTATATCAAACGCTGAATCTGTTACTCTATGCTTTCAAAAACATGTGAAGGGCTAACCTAAGTTGTCATGTAATTATTTTCTCCCAGCAGATTTTTTCAGACTGAGAAGGAGCAAGCTGCCAGTTTGTGCAGTATGACACATGTTGGCAGGAGTTCTAATTGCGAATGTTGCTGACTGTAAACACTCCTTGATCCTCCTCCTCTCTGAACTAACCTTCTAAATCTCCCTTAAACCCTCTATATCATCCTTGATCCTCCCTTGGTCTAATCTAACCCTCTAAACCTCCCTAAAACCCTTTATACATCATCTAAACACTCTTTGATCCTCCATCTGTCCAAACTAACTCTCTAAACCTGTCTAAACTGAACCCTCTACACACCTCCTAAATCCTTCTTGATCCTCCACAGGGCACTGAAATCTACGACTCCAAACACGGCACAATGGTGGACCTGGGAATCCTGGATGTGCTGCAGATATTTGGCCGTGCTGGGCGACCTCAGTTTGACAAGAGTGGCCACGGGACAATCATAACCGGTCATGACAAGCTGGCCCACTACCTGTCCCTCCTCACCAACCAGTACCCCATCGAGAGCTCCTTCATCAACCACCTGGCGGATAATTTGAATGCTGAGGTGTGTGTGTGTATGATAGTAATAGTACTGATAATAAACAGTTTATTAATAGGGGTGTTGTTGCACTGGAAATATACAGTGGGTTTGGGGGGAGGCTCATTGCTAAAGCTAAGGTTGATCTAGAGAGAGGAACTAACTGTTATGTGTGTGTGTGTGTGTGTGTGTGTGTGTGTGTGTTTTTTTCTTCTTTTTCCTTTTTATTTTTAGTGTTTGTTTATGTAATTGTGTGTGCTTATATGATTTTTTATTTTTTATTTGGTAGATAATTTGAATGCTGAGGTGCATGCATGCATGCATGCCTGTGTGCATGTGTGTTTGTCAGTTTTTATTTATTTATATTTTATTTTATTTATTTTATTTTATACTTGTGAGCTACTTGTTTATGTAATTGTGTTTTTTTGTTTGTGTGTTTATGGGAGTATTTAAGTGAGCTGAATTCTCTCTTTGCCTCTCTCTTTCTGTCTCCCTTTCTTTGTTTTTATTTATTTATTTATTTGCATATTTGCTTTAAAGTGAGGTATTTGTGTATGTAATTGTTTCTTTATTTATATATTTATGAGTATTTAAGTGAGCTGAATTTTCTCTCTCTCTCTCTCTCTCTCTCTCTCTCTCTCTCTCTCTCTCTCTCTCTCTCTCTCTCTCTCTCTCTCTCTCTCTCTCTCTCTCTCTCTCTCTCTCTGCAGGTTGCTCTGGGCACTGTTACCAATGTGGAGGAGGCTGTGGAGTGGATGAGCTACACCTACCTGTTTGTACGGATGCGGAAGAACCCTCAGGTAAGAAGCACCCACACACACACACACACACACACACACACACACACACACACTCTTCATTAAAAGGGCAGTAGTAGTAGTAGTAGTAGAAGTAGTAGTAGTAGTAGTAGTAGTGGAAGTAGTAGTAGTAGTAGTAGTAGTAGCAGTAGTAGTTTGTAAAAAATGCATTTACAAAAAATATGGCAGTCTTTCCTACAAAGTAATAATGTTTAATAGTAAATACTCACTAAAACCAGAATCAGAACTAAAACACTATAAAAAAAAATAAATAAGTGCATAAGATTAACATTAAGATGCTAACAAGGTAACAAGTCCACCATTAGTCAGAACCAAAGTAAGAAATAAAGAGTAAAAAGTAAAAAGTGCCAACCAATACAACACGACAGCAAACAAACACTGCAAGAACCTCCTACACAGCAAAACACAAAAATAAATACAAAAAAACACAAAATGACCACTAATACAAACCTCAACACACAATCACACAGTCACATCCTTTACCCTAATCTTGCACCTTCTCCCTTCCCTCTTAATCCAAACCCCATTCAGGTGTACGGTCTGCAAATCAAGGACGCACAGCAGGACCCTTCCCTCGAGGTGTACCGCAAGATGCTGCTCACCACCGCCTCCCGTGCCCTGGACAAGGCAAGGATGGTGCGCTTTGACGAGGCCACCGGCTACCTGCACATCACTGGTACGTCTCATTTCTGGTGTGGTATGTCAGGTGGTGTCTTTCGTGGCCCTCTCTTATGTTATTTGATTCTTTGTGATGTTGTGTACTTGGTTTGGTTGGTTTTTAGTGTCTTGTGTTTTGTTTACTCTTGCATTGTTTGTTTCTCATTTCTCAGTCTTGTATTTTCTCTTTCACAGTCTCTTTCTTCATTTTTTTGTGCTGTGTCTCTCTCTGGTGTTGTTTGGTTCCTTGTGATGTTGTGTACTTGGTTTGGTTGGTTCTTGGTGTCTTGTGTTTTGTTTACTCTTGTGTTCTTTTGTTTCTCATTCCTCAGTCTTTTGTTTTCTCTCAGCCTCTTTCTTATTCCTTCTTTGTTGTGTTGTTCTTTATATCCTTTAAGGTGTTATTTGACGCTGTTTTTGTGATGTTATGTAGTTTATCCAGCTTGTTAGTTTTTTGTTTTTCTCTCTCTGTTTGTTTCTCATTCCTCAATCTTGTCTTTTCCTGCACCCTCTTTCTTGTTCCTCCTGTGCTGTGTTGTTCTCTTGTGTATCCTTTTAAGATGTTATTTGATGCTGTTTTCTTATGTAATGTGGTTTGGTTGGTTGTTCATCTCTTGTCTCCTTCTCTCACTGACTGTCTCTTTCATTCCTCTGTCTTGTTCTTCTTCTTCCTGACTCCTTTCATTGCCTCTCCCTCATTCCTCATCCTCACTGCCTCCTCTCATTATCCCTCTCTCGGCCTATTGTCTTTTCTCAGTCCTTCGCTCGTCACATCTCCCTGAACCTTCGCCTACTCTTCATCTTCCTATCTCCCTCTCTCCCAGTCTCCCCAACCTCTTATCTCCACTCACACTGTCTATCACTCTTCATTCAGCCTCTTGTTTCCTCTCACTCAATCTCTCATCTCATTTTCTTCTCTATTCTCTCAACCTCCTATCTCCTCTCACACTATTTATCACTCTTTAGCCTCTTGTTTTCTCTCAGTCAATTTCACTTTCTTTTTCCTCCCAACCTTCTGTCTCCTCCCAATCCATCTCCACTCTTCTCTAGTCTCTCAACCTTCTATCTCCTCCTAATCCATCTCTCCACTCTCTTCTCTTGTCTCTCAACCCACTATCTCCTCCCAATCTGCCTCTCCACTCATGCCCCACATCCTCCAACAGACATGGGTCGAGTTGCCTCCCAGTTCTACATCAAGTACGACACAATAGAGGTGTTTAATGAGTTCCTGAAAACAGCCATGAATGAGGCAGACATCCTGGCTCTTGTGTCCCAAAGCTCAGAGTTTATGCAGCTGAAGGTATGTGTTTGTGGTGGGGTGTGTGTGGTGGGTGTGGTGGGTTGGGGTGTGGTGGGGTTGTGGTGTGTTTGTGGTTGGGTTGGGGTGGTGGTGTGCTTGGTTTGGTGTTGTGGTTGCATTGGGGTGGTGGTGTGTGTTTGCAGTTGTGGGTTGGGTTGGGGTGTTTGTGGTGTGTGTGTGTTGTGTTGGGTTGGGTTGTGGTGTTTGCGGTGGTGTGGTGTGTGTGTGGTAAGTTGTGTTGGGTTGGGTTGTGGTGTGTTTGTGGTGTTGTGGTGAGGTAGGTTGTCTTGTGGTGTGTTTGTGATGGTGTGAGTTGGGTTGTGGTGTGTTTGTGGTGTTGTGGTGAGGTAGGTTTGTTTGGGGTGTGTTTTGTTGTGTTGTGTTTGTGGTGGGTTGTGTGTGCGTGTGTGTGTGTGTGTGTGTGTGTGTGTGTGTGTGTGTGTGTGTGTGTGTGTGTGGTAGGTTGGATTTGGTTTGTGGTCTATTTTTGTTGTCTTTGTGGCAGGATGGATTGGTTTGTGGTGTGTTTGTGGTGGTGTGTTGTTGTGGTTCTGGTCTGTTTGTGTTGCTGTGGTGTTTCATCAGAGGTGGACAGACAGACAGACAGATTACAAATCCACCATCACAAAAGGTCACAGGAAAGAAAAAAATAGACAGTGTGAGATAAAGAAGGTAGATGAAATAGTAAGAATGAAAACCAACCAAGTGATAACAAACTCAATTAAAGAAATAGAGAGAGCATATCACCCATTTCTTACCCCCATTCTATCTATGCATCTATACACCAGGCTGGCAATCCCACACAGGGCGGCCCAGACAAAGCACCACACATGCACACACACACACACACACACACACACACACACACACACACACACACACACACATTTCATTTACACTCTTAGCCCCGTCAGCTCCCGGTGGAAAGGGACAGTCTTGTGGACCACCGCACTACACCAGAGGAGTTTAGGCCACAGCACACCTGGCCACACACACCCGCAGCAAGGCCCCACAGCACACACTGGTCTACCCCAGTGCCTTCACAATGAGATTGTTCCCTACCCTGCACCTCTGCTGATCCTGTGACAGTGGCAGATGCAGGGCAGTTCTTATGGAGTGTCTTGTACCTTTAAACTTTTCATTACTATTTTGCACATGTTTCTTTAATCACTAAACACTGAGATATCTTTTCTTATCCCACAGCCACATGCAAACATTAAACTGGCTAGAAATTGCAAAATCTATTCTTTTTATGCCTTTTCTGTCTTGTAGGTGCTTACAAACACTCCATATATTGCTCTTATTGCCGTTAATTATTGCATATCACAGTGAAAATGTTGACTACATTCATTCATTCACCTGATAAAAAAGATTAAGGCGCGCTATCTCCCAGTTTTTTCGCCCTCACTCACCCACACATTCCCACAGGTGCGTGATGAGGAGATGAACGAGCTGGACGACCTGCACCACCAGTGTGAGGTGGCGGCGGCGGGCGGCGCAGAGAATGTGCATGGCAAAGTGAACATTCTCCTGCAGACACACATCTCCAGGATCCGAGTCGAGGGCTTCTCTCTTGTGTCCGATATCAACTATGTCACTGAGGTGGGTGTGTGTATGCGTGTGTGTGTGTGTGTGTGTGTTATTGTTGTATGAGTAAGATTAGGTTGGGCAGGTAGATTAAGTGTTGATGTCTGTTTGTATCTAGTATAGGTTAGGGTAGTTTCTATTTATTTCTATCTATTTCTAGTTGTATTTAGGTTAGGGTAGTGTAGGTTAACTGTCTATATCTCTTTGCATTTTTTTCTAGTATAGTTAGGTCAATTGTCTACATCTATTTCTGTTGTATCTATTCCTAGTTGTAGTATGGGTTAGGTTAGTTGTCTATATCAATTTTCTACTATTTCTATTTATCTAGTTGTAATGTAGGTTAGGCAAGGTGTCTTTATCTCTTTGTACTTACCTCATTGTAAAGGACAAGTTAGGTTAGGTTAGATTAGGTTACTGTGGATGTCAGAGGGCATGTTGCATTGCTTTTGGGGAACAACTCAAACAAGCAGAGGAATTAAGATTATGTTTTGACATTGTCTGTTTCAGACACTCACTAATTTTCATCACTGTGGTCAATTGACAAAAGAGGACAATAAGGGTACTTATCTTGCTAAATTTACATATAAGACCTATCGTGCTGCCTGATGCATGGAGGTCACTGTTTGCAAAAATTGGCAGTCTGAACCACCTTCTCTCAATGTGTGATCCTAATTCATCACTTTGTTAGAGTTTTTTTTTTTTTTTTATGTAACACTCTCAAACTTATGGTAGGTCACTGTATCTATTTGTATTGACCTGGTTGTGGTATGCATGACTTGACATAGAAACCTGTAGTCCTATCTTTGTGTGTGTGTGTGTGTATATATATATATATATATATATATATATATATATATATATATATATATATATATATATATATATATATATATATATATATATATATATATATATATATATATATATATATATATATATATATTTTTTTTTTTTTTTTTTTTTTTGTCTTTTAGTTGGTGTACATTCCTTGCCACTGTCACCTCTTAAGACTGTATACATGCATGTAAGTGAGATATAAACAACAACCACATACCACAGAAGTAAAACCATAAACCAACCACCCACTGCATCCCACACCAACAGAACTCAGTCCGCATCACCCGCGCACTGTTTGAGATCGTGCTGCACCGAGGCTGGCCTCTGATGGCTGGGCGCCTGCTCACCATGGCCAAGATGCTGGAGCTGCAGATGTGGCACTTTGAGTCTCCCATGCGCCAATTCCACCGCCTCACGCAGGAGATTGTGGACAAGATAGAGGACCGCAGGCTGACCATTGAAAAGATTAGGGACATGGACTACAAGGAGATTGGTGAGTGAGGGGGTGGAGTGGATGGGTGTGTGGGGTGAGAAGATAGGATGTGAGTGAGGGAGAGGAGTGGATGAGTGGATAAGCTAGGGGATTACACTGTATTCTGAAACACTTCCACACCAGACGTCCACTACTTTCAAAAGGCTCTTGTCGAAGTTATACAAATTTTTAAGCATGTTTTTTACAGTTCTAGTGACAGGTTAATGAGATTTCTACAGTACTAACAGGAGAAACACTCTTGAGAACCTGGCCAATCATCTCTGTGGCCTTTGGAAATAGTTGTGGTGAGAGAGCAAACCATTTCTGAATATGGGTCAGTGGTGAGTGAGGGATGGGAAGTTTGTGAGTGAGGGAGAGGAGATAAGAAATTGATGAGTGGGAGAGAGAGAGTGAGACAAGAGAAGAATAGATGGGAAAAAGGGGATAAAGAATAAAGATCACAAATAAACCTTCCCATCACCTTCCCTTGCCACCCCACCACCCCATCACTACTACCCCATTCACCTACAAAACAAGAAAAAGAAGAATAAATGGCAAAAAAGAGGATAAAGAATAAAATTAACAAAAAAACCTTCCCATCACCTTCCCATCACCCCATCACTGCCCATCCCCCTTCAGGCAAGATGCTGCGGCACGAGAGGATGGGGCACGAGGTGAAGGCAGCAGCGTGGCAGTTTCCTCTCCTCTCCCTGGAAGCCGTCACACAGCCCATCACTCGCACTGTTCTCAGGGTCAGACTCACCATTCGCCCAGAGTTTACGTGAGTCCTCCCTTTCAAATTGTCGTTTTTTTTTGTTTTCTTGTTATTTATTGAGTCCTTGCCTTTTCTGTTTGGTCTCTTCAGTACCTCCATCAGGTGCCCTCTTAATCTACCTCTTATCCTATTCTGATTATTAACTTTATACCAGCCTTGTTACATCCCTTAGGACTCTTCAATACCTCTGTCAGACCACTTATTAATCCTAGTCACTGGTTACTTCTCTTAGCACACTTCAGCACCTCCATCAGAACCCTTATTAATCTTGTCTCCTTACCTTGACCCTTGTCCACCTTTGCCGTGCCTCACACCATTTGAACCACATGCAGGTGGAATGACAAGGTGCATGGTGGACAGGAGAACTACTGGATATGGGTGGAGGATCCAGATACCAACTTCATGTACCACCACGAACAGTTTACGGTCACCAAGAAGCAGGTAAGGGAGTGGTGGTGTGGGTGGTGTGGGTGGTGGTGAAAACTGCTTGTATTTACCTAGTTGTATTTACCTAGTTGTGGTTTACAGGAGTGGAATAATCTCATAGTATCTTGTCTCTATATCTATCCAGTTTGGTCTTAAAAGCATGGACAGTTTTGGCATTCACAACGTCTTCACTGAGTTCATTCCATTTGTTCACACTTCTGTGAGGAAAACTATACTTCTTGATGTCTCTTCTACAGTTAATTTTCTCAAACTTCTTACTGTGTCCCCTTGTACTCCCCTTGTGTTTTGTTGTGTTGTGTTTGTGGTTTGTGTGTGTTTGTGTGTGTGTGTGCTGTGCGTGGTGGTGAAAGGTAAGGTGTGGTTGTTGTTGTTCTTGTTCGTTGTGTTGGTAAGTTGGTGGTGGTGTGTGTGTGTGGTGATAGTGGTGGTGAAAGGAATGGTTGTTATTTTTGCTTGTGTTGGTAAGTTGGTGGTGGTGTGTGTGTGTGGTGATAGTGGTGGTGAAAGGAATGGTTGTTATTCTTGCTTGTTGTGTTGGTAAGGTGGTGGTGGTGGTGGTGTAGTGTGGGTGGTGATGACAGGTACTACTTTCACCTTTTTAGACATCAGTTCATAAGCAGACTTTTCTATATAATCAACTTTCCAGGGACCAAAAATAGGAAGATTCTCTCACACCTTTCATCTCTTACTTGTCTCCTTCTACTCATTAGAACACCCACACCTTCCTATCTCCTCTCCCAGATAGCAAGACTCTCACTCAATTTTCTACTCTTACTTCTGTCACCACTCATAAAAAAGTTACATTTCAAAAAGAGATAGGAAGGAATTGGTTCTCAGAGTGGTGGATGGATGGAATGCTCAGGTTGTTAGTGGTGAGTCATAAGGGAGCCTTAAAAGAAGATTAGACAAATTTATGGATGGTGATGATAGGTAGAAATAGGTAGGCATGTTTTATACAGTCTTTGCCACATGTAGACCTGATGGCTTCCTGCACCAACCCTTATTTTCTTATTTTCTTATAGACCTATTTTGCAGTTCTTATTTCTGTTTGTTATTCCTGGAAACACCCAAAAATCCAAACCTTTATTTTCTTATGTTCGTATGGACTTATTTTACAGCTTGCATTTCTGTCTGTTATTCTGGGAAGCACCCAAAAACCAAACCTTTATTTTCTTATTTTCTTATGGACTAATTTTCCAGCTCAATCCTTTCCATTACTCCAGGAAATGCCCCAAAACACTCATTTTTCCGCCTTTCCCAGCAATCCACCGCTCACAAAAGCACCCACACACTCCCTCACTCCCTCACTCCCTCACTCCCTCTCCCACTCCAGGTAACTCGCCAGGAGGATGCACAGCTGGTGTTTACAATCCCAATCTTTGAGCCAATGCCCAATCAGTACTACATCCGGGCCATCAGTGACAGGTGGCTTAACTGTGAGTCCACCTGTGCCATCAGCTTCCGAAACCTAATTCTGCCTGAACGACACCCCCCGCACACAGGTAGGTGGTGGTGGTGGTGGTGGTGGTGTGTTTATTGATTGTTATATTAGTAGTGGTAGCTTTAGTAGTAGTAGTAATAGTAGTAGTGGCGATAGTAGTAGTAGAAGTGTAGTTGTTTTTTGTGTTATAGTAGTAGTAGTAGTAGTAGTAGTTGTGTCAACATCATCATCATTACTGTCCATTATTCCCCATTTTTCACCCCATAACTATCATACCCACTTCCCTATCACCCATCATTCACCCCACTCGTAATCACCCCACCCCTTACCCATAACACCCCATCTCTAAACCACATTCCCCATCACTACATTACCTCATCACTCACCCCAACTCCCCATCACCACATCACTACTGACCCTCATCACCCCATCACTAACTCATAACACCCCACCTCTAACCCCCATTCTCCATCACCACTTCACCTCATCACTCACCCTATCACTAATAATGCCCCATTCTAAACCCCATTCCCCCTATCTGCATCACCCCATTACCACCAATCACCTGTCTCTTTCCCATCGCCCACAGACCTGCTTGACCTGGACCCACTACCTGTCACAGCACTGAACAACTCCCGGCTAGAGATGCTGTACCCATTCTCCCATTTCAACCCCATCCAAACCCAGATTTTCTACACACTGTACCACACGGACCACAACGTCCTCCTAGGGGCCCCCACAGGTTCCGGCAAGACCATTGCGGCTGAGATAGCAATGTTCAGGGTGTTTCAAAAGTACCCTGATGCCAAGGTGGGTATTGGGGGTGGGTTTGGTTAGGGCAGGTTAGTCAGGTCATGTTAGTTTGGTTATGTTTGGTTAGTTTGGTTATGTTAGGTTAGTTTGGGGTCTTGGGGAGTGTTTGGGGTGGGTTTGTGTGGGTTTGGATGGTTTCTGGGTGGGTATGTGTGGGTTTGGGCTGTTTTGGATGACTTTTAGGGTATTGTATTATTATTATTATTATTATTATTATTATTATTATTATTATTATTATTATTATTATTATTATTATTATTATTATTACTACTATTTTAATGGGTGGTTTAGGTGTTTATGATTTTTATCTTTTATTTGTGTGTGTTTTGTTTGTGTGTATTTTGTTTAATTTGTGTGTTTTGTTTGTGTGTTCTTGTTTTGTTCTTGCTGATCTGTTTAATATTCTCTCTTTTTTTTTTTTAAGGGAATTTGTTTTATTTTTGGTATGATTTGGTTTTTTGTCATTCTGCCCCTCTCTCTCTCTCTCTCTCTCTCTCTCTCTCTCTCTCTCTCTCTCTCTCTCTCTCTCTCTCTCTCTCTCTCCTCTCCTCTCCTCTCCTCTCCTCTCCTCTCCTCTCCTCTCCTCTCCTCCCCTCCTTCTCCTCCTCTTCCATACCATTCCCTAAACTCTTCCCCCTAATCCCTCTTCCTCCTTACCATCCCCCATCTCTTACCCCCCCTTACCATTCCCTCTCCTCCATTCCCTCCTCTTTCCCTCTTAACCCAGCCTATCATTGCAGGTGGTGTACATTGCCCCCCTCAAGGCACTGGTGAGGGAGCGGGTGGAGGACTGGAGGGTCAGACTGCAAGAGAAACTTGGCTTTAAGGTGGTGGAGCTGACTGGAGATGTATCACCTGATATTAGGGCCATCCAGGTGTGTGTGTGTGTGTGTGTGTGTGTGTATGTGTTGGGTAAATTTCCTTATTTTCTGGTATACAATGCAGAATTTCATGTTTGAAAGAAAAATCTGTAAGAAAAGTTATATATGTGATGGAAATGTTGGAAAATAAGTTAAATGGAAAAGGATAAAGATATAAATGATACCGAATCACAAATTGCTTATTTATAAATGCTATATTCATTTATTTACTTATTATGAAGAGTGTTTGTAACTCATTGTAAGTTTTGATTGATCTCTATTTCAATAATTTAATGATTACTTTATCTCATCAACCACCTTTCTCCTCCTCCTCCTCCTCCTCCTCCTCCTCTCCTCCTCCTCCTCCTCCTTCTCCCAGGCTGCCCATGTCATCGTCACCACGCCGGAGAAGTGGGACGGCATCTCTCGGTCATGGCAGACGCGTGATTATGTGAGGAAGGTGGCGCTGATTGTCATTGATGAGATACACTTGCTGGGTGAGTGCGTGTGAGAGAGAGAGAGAGAGAGAGAGAGAGAGAGAGAGAGAGAGAGAGAGAGAGAGAGAGAGAGAGAGAGAGTGTTGCCCTCCACATTCTCTTGATCTATTTTTATGTCTTTAAGATAGACTAAGAAAGAACATTCATTCATCACCCAACCTCACCCATCCCAATCCAGTACACCTCACTTCACCTCACCTCACCTAATCCAACCCAAACCAACCCAACACAACTAATATCCCCAAGCATAATCTCATCTAACCTAATCTCACCTAATTAACCAAACCCAACCTCACCTCACCTCTCCTCAACTCACCTGAGCTGACCTAACCCAACCCATCCACCCGCAGGTGAGGACCGAGGGCCAGTACTGGAGGTCATCGTGTCAAGAACTAACTTCATCTCGAGCCACACCGGCCAGACCCTGCGCATCATTGGCCTGTCCACCGCCCTGGCTAATGCCAAGGACCTGGCCAACTGGCTGGGCATTGGCGAGGTGGGTCTGTACAACTTCCGGCCCTCTGTCCGCCCCGTACCACTTGAGGTACACATCGCAGGCTTCCCTGGCAAGCACTACTGCCCCAGGATGGCCACCATGAACAAGCCCACGTTCCAGGGTGAGGACACAATTGGTGGAGTTTGAGGTGGAGGAGTGTAGTCAGAACATTAGAGTGGTGTAGTCAGAACATTAGGTGACTGCAGTGTGAGTGGATGAGTGGATGAGGTGGCTGAGGGAGTGGTATGTAACATCATTGTTCTGGCATCAACTCTTGACTCACCATACCTCAGGCTTCATTGTGCTTGTTTTTCTTACATGTGTAAAAACAAATTTCTACCGGGTTATAAAACATCACAAATCACATCACAGCATGAAGCAAGCATCGTGAAAGATTAAATTCCTGATGCTGTTGGTGTTTGTGCCCAAGTGCTGGTGGAGAAATTCCTGGTGGTGGCTGTGACCTGCCTAAATATTCAGTTGGTAGCTTTGTAGCTTGGAAAATATCACCTAAGACTATTCAGAATTCTTGCAGTGAGTCTAGCATTGAGTTTAGTATTGTCTTTTGATAGTATGAGTGGTCTTAGGTGACGTTTTCTTGGCTACACATCTATAAACAGTGTGTTGGGGGAAGTCACAGTTACCACCATGAATTTCTCCACTCTGATCATGGACACAAATACCATTAATATCAGCTGTAACTAGTGAAGCCCTGCACACCACAGCCAGTGACCACACAGCACTGCACCACCCAACATTGTCAGCCCTGCACACCACAGCTAGACAACCACACAGCACTCTCACCCAGCACCCCACAGCCATCAGATACTCATCCACCCACCACAGCCACAGCTCCACACACCCAGGCAACCACACAACACTGAGCCACCACCCTCACAACACCACACACCCTACACACAATAACTAGGGCAGGAACCACACAACACCACATATCCTACACACAGTAACTATAGCAGGTCCTGTATACTAGATGACCATACAGCACTTCACCTTTCATTGTCCATACACAACAACAACTTAGTGACCACACAGCACTGACCCTCCCTCCGCCCCCCAGCCATCAAGCAGCACTCGCCGGACAAGCCAGTGCTGGTGTTTGTGTCATCGCGCAGACAGACGCGCCTCACTGCCATGGACCTGATGGGCTTTGTAGTGGTGGAGGCAGACCCCAAGCAGTGGCTCAAGCTGCCGGAGTATGAGGTGAGGTCTGCTGTGGGGTACAAGATGTTTCCTTCCCTTCCTTATAAGGGGTACATTTTTTTCTTTATCTTCTTTATTTTTTGTGTAAGAGGGATCATTGGTCAAGGACAAAAAAAAAAAAGGTCTCTAAGGTGCCAGTCCCAAGGTGCCACAGAAATGATTAGTCAGACTCTGAGATGTGTTGTTGTTCCCCTCCAATAGATTATCACTAGAATCATAAAAACATCCTTAAAAACCCCAATAACCTTTTCTGTAACCAATAACCTTCCCTTGAGCCAAACCTAACTTAACCTAGCTCAACCTAACCTAACCTAACTAAACCTGATGAAATCTAACCTAACCTAACCCTCCCTTGAGGCAAACCTAACCAAACCAGACCTAATCTAATCTAACTTAACCTCAAGAACCAATAACATTCACTTGAGCCAAACCTAACCAAACCTAGCCCAGCCTAACCTAACCCCAGTAACTTCCACTAGAGTCTGTTGGAAGCAGTTAAGATCAGACATCTGTGATGGGAATTATAGTAGCCCATGTCTTCACAAGAGTTTTGATGCAACAAAAGAGACAGAGAGACAAAGGAGAGAAAATTCACCCTGCACTGCTGTTTGTTACTCTCATTGTTCATACTTGGATGTTGAGCTAAGGCCCATGTTCTGAAACACTTCTGGCCACACCTTTTAACCATGTGCTGGTTAGTGGTGGTGGTTCTGCTGAACACTTCGCCATACGCTGTTTATCCAGTGTGGTCTCGAGTCCCTTAAGGCAAAGAGGTCCATCCCTGTCCTGTGCCAAACAATGGTGTATAGGTTCCCTTAGGGCAACAAAGTATTAAACAAATCTCTTTCTCACTCTCTCTTTCTCTCTCTTTGAGGAGGCTTTATTTAACTTACATATGTATACAAGGATAAATATTTAAGAAATGACATCATACTAACATACAGAATAATTGATTTGGAAGTAAAAACTGAATGGCAAAAAACATACATAAACTAGTAAATATTATTTGTAGTAAAATGTTAATGTAATATTATGTATGTCTGTTGTGTGGTGAAGAATGTATGGATGTATAATGTAGAAAGAAAAGGATACATATAAGTTTGTGTTTTGAAGGAGCAGAGAGTGATCTAGTGTATGAGAAAAAATGGAATGCTAAAGGCATGTGAGAGCAAATGGAATCTGAGAGAAAACGTGTGCTTGTACGCATATGTAGTCTAACTGTATGTACATACTACAACCTCCACTACATTCAGAAGTCTCTAATTAAAGTTATAGAGGTGTTCAAGGGTATTTTTGTGGTTCTAGTGACAGATTAACATGATTTCTAGATTACTAACAGGAGAAACGCTCCTGAGAATCCGACTAATCATCTTTGTGGCCTTTGAAAATAGTTGTGGTGAGAGAGCAGTGTTTTTAAGGGCATTTTTAAGGTTCCAGTGACAGATTAACAAGATTTCTACATTACTAACATGAGAAACTCTTGAGAACCCATCTAATCATCTCTGTGCACCTTGAAAATAATCATGGAGAGGGAGCAAAGGGTTTCAGAATACCAGCCTAACTCTTGCATTCCTCATGCACTCTACACAAACAGATAGACCAAACTTTGAACTGACTCCACTTCCTCCTCCACACAACACAGATGGAGCAGATTCTGAGCAACATAAAGGATGAGAATCTGCGCCTGTGTCTGTCCTTTGGGGTCGGGCTGCACCACGCCGGCCTGGTGGAGAAGGACAGGCGAGTGGTGGAGGAGCTCTTTGTCAACCAGAAGATACAGGTGAGTCACTGGGTTTTTTTTGTATGTGTCTTGTATCTGTGTGTTTGTTCTGATAATGTAGTCAGTGGGCTTTTTATTTGTTTTATGTGTGTGTTTTTGTGATAGGCAGTGGTTGTTTTTGTTTCTCTCTCTCTCTCTCTCTCTCTCTCTCTCTCTCTCTCTCTCTCTCTCTCTCTCTCTCTCTCTCTCTCTCTCTCTCTCTCTCTCTCTCTCTCTCTCTCTCTCTCTCTCTCTCTCTCTCTCTCTCTCTCTCATACCTAACTTAACTTAACCTACTAACCAAATCTAATGTAACCTAACGTAACCTAACCTAACCTAACCTGACCTCTAGAACCAATAGCCTTCACTTTAGCCAAACCTAATCTAACCAAATCTAATGTAACCTAACCTAACCTAACCAAACTTCCTCTAAAACCAAGAACTTTCACTTGAGCCAAATCTAACCTAACTTAACCTAATCTAACCTAACCTAACTTCCTCTAAAACCAATAACTTTCACTTAAGCCACACCTAACCTAAGCAAACCTAACTTCTTTGCACTATTGAATGTCTTGTCTCTGTGTTCCTGTCTCTCACCACCCATCACCTCACCTCACTCAGGTAAAACATTCTACCCTTTCCTTTATATCCTTTTATCTTTGTTTTCCTTTCCCTCTCACTCTTCATCACCTCACCCAGCCCTCCACTCACAGATAAAGTGTTTTCCCTTTTCCTTTTCCCCTTTCCTTCCCTCTCTCCCTCCCTCCACTGCCTGACCAGCCCTCCACACACAGATAATGTTCCGCTTTCCTTCCCTCTCTCCCTCCCTCCATCACTTGACCAGCCCTCCACACACAGATAATGTTTCCCCTCTCCTTCCCTCTCTCCCTTCCTCCACCGCCTGACTGTTCCTCCACCCACAGATCCTGATCACCACTGCCACACTGGCCTGGGGTGTCAACTTCCCAGCACACTTGGTGGTGGTGAAGGGGACGGAGTATTATGACGGCAAGACTCGGAGATATGTTGACTTCCCCATCACAGGTAAGGGGAGTGTAAAAGGAACACAATGGAATAACAAACTCCAGTGTATTTTTTTATTAATTTTTATTTTTTTATTTTTTTTATTTTTTATTATTATTATTTTAAATATAAAGGAACACAGTGGAAGAACAAACTCCTGTGTACTTTTTTTTAATGTATTTTTGTGTGTATATATATTATATGTTCATTATTTTTTTATTTTTTATTATTGATTTGTTTTTTATTCATTTATTTTCATTGTTATATAATTTTTTGTTCATTTTTATTTTTCTGCAGTTTTTTATATTTTGTAATTTTTTTGTTATTTATTTATATTATTATTATAATTTATTTATTTATTTATTTATTTTATTTATTTATTTAGTTAGTTATATTTTATTTTATTTATTTATCCTTATTTTATTTATTTATTTTATTTTATTTTATTTTATTTTATTTTATTTTATTTATTTATTTATTTATTTATTTTATTTTATTTTTTATATTTTTTTTTGTGTGTGTGTGTGTGTGCAATATTTCAGTTCTTAAATTTGTTATAGAGAGTAAATGTTTCAGTCAGTCACTCGTTCCAAGAAACAAGAAAAAGAGTATTATATGAAAATGCTTTGTTGATGGAAAAGAGCATTAAGGAAGGGACACTAAAGAATGACAACTAAAAAAAAAAACAGACTCAAGGAAAACAAACAATGACAACTAACAGAATCAAAGAAAAACTAAAAACAACTAAAAAAAAAGAACCACAAAGAAAACAAACAATGACAACTACACACACACACACACACACACACACACACACACACACACACACACACACACACACACACACACACACACACACACACACACACAGCAACTAATACAAACCTCAAAGAAAACAAAGAATGACACTCCCTAACACCCCCAACACACTAACACCCCCACCATCCCCACTCCCCACCATCCCCTCCCCCCCAGACGTGCTGCAGATGATGGGGCGGGCAGGGCGGCCTCAGTTCGACAACCAGGGTGTGGCGGTCATCTTGGTGCATGACCAGAAAAAACACTTCTATAAAAAGTTCCTGTATGAGCCGTTCCCTGTGGAGTCCAGGTGAGAGAGAGAGAGAGAGAGAGAGAGAGAGAGAGAGAGAGAGAGAGAGAGATTTTTGATGGATTGATTGTTTATTGGGGGCTAAGGGGTCCTGAGGTGCATGGGTTAGAGTCCTGGCCAAAATCTAAGTCCTTGGCTATGGGGTGCTGTCTTAGCCCTGATGCTTGAGGAAAATCAGATGTAGAGCAAAAAAAAAAAAAAAGAAAAAAAAATTATTGTCGGTTTTTAGAAGTACTCTTAAGGTTTAACACAGTACAGTAGTGCTCAGATCCTTGGGGCAACACTTCTTATATGCACCTTGATGAGAATTGGTTGTCATGGAACATTGTAACTGGTGAAGCATCTTCCAAATACATGATTTATTTGCACATTTCTAAAAGTAGATACAAAACAGTATTATTCTCAGAGAGAGAGTTGAACAAAGACAAAATGAATATACATAAGAGAGAAAAGGGAATAAAATTGAGATAATTCCACATAAAGAAATCAAATTAATTTCCCTTTTTCGTTCTTAGAGCAAGTGAATGTACTTAAAAGAGAAAAGTGAAGTAAAAATGAGATAACTATTCATAGACAAATCAAATTAACTATCTCTTCCTTCTTTCTTCTTCCTATCTTTTCCATCCTTCTTCCTTCCTTCCTTCTTCCTTCCTTCCTTCTTATCTTTCCCCATACCTCCCCAATCTCAACCCCCCACTCACCCCCCAGCCTGCAGGGAGTGTTGCCAGACCACCTGAACGCCGAGATTGTGGCGGGCACCATCACCACCAAGCAGGAGGCCCTCGACTATCTCACCTGGACCTACTTCTTCAGGAGGTTGCTGCAGGTGAGAGAGAGAGAGAGAGAGAGAGAGAGAGAGAGAGAGAGAGAGAGAGAGAGAGAGAGAGAGAGAGAGAGAGAGAGTGGAAGCCATATTTGGAAATGCTTTGGTCTCTCACCACCATTATTTTTAAAGGCCACAGAGATGATTAGCCAGGTTCTCAAGAGTGTTTCTCCTGTTCACACTGTAGAAGTCTTGTTAATCTGTCTCTGGAACTATAAAAACATCTTTATAAGTTTGTGTAACTTGCTAAAAAAAAGACCATATTCTGAAACACTTTGCTCTCTCACAACCAGTATTTTAGACCACAGAGATGACTAGCCAGGTTGTCAAGAGTGTTTCTCCTTTCAGTAATGTATAAGTCTTGTTAATCTGCCACTAGAACCATAAATACCACCCTTAAAAACCAGTGTAACTTCAACCATATACTACAATCTTTCTCATCTCTCCTACCTTTCCCTCAAGTCTTCCCTTACATCACACCCCTTCCTACCTTCCCCTTCATCTGCCTTCCCTTGTCAGTTTCCTCCCCTCTAAGGCACCCTAAAACACTCTTCTCTATTTCCCCTCTAAAACTCTTCCCTTCTATTACTTTTCTCTCTGTAAAACACCTTTCCTCTGTCTGCCTTCCCTTCCATCACACCCTTCCTCCCTCCCCCTTCATCTGGCTTCCCTTCCTTCACCTTCTTCTCTAAAGCACCATTCCTCTGTCTGTCCTCCTTTCCATCACACTCTCCCTACCTCCCCCTTCATCTGGCATCCCTTCCACCACCATCCCCCCTCTAAGACACTCTTACTTCTGCAGAATCCCTCTTACTATAGCCTGGAGCTGGAGGAGGAGGAGAGGCCAGACCAGGCTATCAATGCATTCCTCTCAGCCTCGGTGGACCGAGCCATCGCAGCTCTGGAGGAGGCCAGCTGTGTGGAGATTGGGGAGGTGAGTGCTTGTCATGTGGTAGTGGTGGTGGTGGTGGTGGAGGAGTAGTAGGAGGACAAGCAGGAAGAGGAGTACAGTAATGGTAGTAGCTGTAGTAGTAGTAAGAGGAGGAGGAGGAGGAGGAATAGTACAGTAATAGTAGTAGTGCTAGTAGTAGAAGGAAGAGGAGGAAGAGGAGGGAGAGGAGTACAGTAATAGTAGGAATAGTACAGTAACAATAGTAGTAGTAATGGTGATGGAGGTAAGTCAACACATTCTAGTGGAGGTTACTGGAGTTTTCAATGGCATTTTCATGAAATTAGAGACTTTACAACCTATAGTGGAAGTTATCAGGGCAAAATTCTACCCTTCTTCCTTCCCTTCATCTCCCTCTCTCCCCCCACAGGACGGCCGCTCCATAGAGGCCACACCGCTGGGCCGCATCTCCTCCTTCTATTACATCTCACACCAGACCATTGAGATTTTCCATGAGAAGCTGCAGGCAAACCTTTCCATCGAGGACCTTATGCAGCTGCTGACTGAGGTGAGTGTGTTGGCTACCCTGCTGTGCCCTTGTCCTGTCCCTCCCTGCTGACTGAAGTGTATGTGTTGGCTACCCTGCTATGCCCTTGTCCTATCCCTCCCTGCTAACTGAGGCGAGTGTGTTGGCTCCCCTGCTGTGCCCTTGTCCTGTCCCTCCCTGCTGACTGAGGTGAGTGTGTTGGCTCCCCTGCTGTGCTCTGGTCCTGTCCCTCCCTGCTGACTGAGGTGAGTGTGTTGGCTACCCTGCTGTGCCCTGGTCCTGTCCCTCCCTGCTGACTGAAGTGTATGTGTTGGCTACCCTGCTATGCCCTTGTCCTATCCCTCCCTGCTAACTGAGGTGAGTGTGTTGGCTACCCTGCTGTGCCCTTGTCCTGTCCCTCCCTGCTGACTGAGGTGGCTGTGTTGGTTACCCTGTCTTGTCTCTTCTTAGATTCTCTCTCTCTCTCTCTCTCTCTCTCTCTCTCTCTCTCTCTCTCTCTCTCTCTCTCTCTCTCTCTCTCTCTCTCTCTCTCTCTCTCTCTCTCTCTCTCTCTCTCTCTCTCTCTCTCTCTCTCTCTCTCTCTCTCTCTCTCTCTCTCTCTCTCTCTCTCTCTCTCTCTCTCTCTCTCTCTCTCTCTCTCTCTCTCTCTCTCTCTCTCTCTCTCTCTCTCTCTCTCTCTCTCTCTCTCTCTCTCTCTCTCTCTCTCTCTCTCTCTCTCTCTCTCTCTCTCTCTCTCTCTCTCTCTCTCTCTCTCTCTCTCTCTCTCTCTCTCTCTCTCTCTCTCCTACCTTGGTTTTGTCTTCCTCTTTCTCCTACATCTTTTCCATCTCTCCTCCTCCTCCTCCTCCTCCTCTTCCTCCTCCTCCTCCTTTCTGTTCCTTCTCTTTCTGGTCCTCTCTGTCCCTTCTCTTCCTAATACCTTCCACTTTTCATCCTAATAGTCTCCATTTTTAACTGTCTCTTCCACCTCTTCCTAATAATAATAATAACACTTGTCCTCCACCTAAACCTGTCCTCCCCTCTTTCTAATCCTCTCCACTCCTCTTCCTGTTGCTGTTTGACTTTCCTTTGTGTTCCTTTGTATTCATCACTATCCCCTTGTCTCTCTAGTGTTTTCTCCTCCTCCTCCTCCTCCTCCTCCTCCTCCTCCTCCTCCTCCTCCTCCTCCTCCTCCTCCTCCTACTCTCTACTCCTCCTCCTCCTCCTCCTCCTCCTCCTCCTCCTCCTCCTCCTCCTCCTCCTCCTCCTCCTCCTCCTCCTCCTCCTCCTCTTCCTCCTCTTCCTCCACCACCTCCACCACCACCACCACCACCACCACCACCTCCTCACCCTCTACTCCCCCTCCCCCTGCAGGCCAACGAGTACGCAGAGCTGCCGGTGCGTCACAACGAGGACATCCAGAACAGTGAGCTGGCCAAGTCATGCCCCTTGGAGGTGAACCAGTACACCTTCGACTCCTCCCACACCAAGGCCTTCCTCCTCCTGCAGGCGCACCTCTCCCGCCTCCCCCTCCCCTGCGTCGACTACCTCACTGACACCAAGTCCGTCCTCGATCAAGCTATTAGGATTTTGCAGGTGTGTGTGTGTGTGTGTGTGTGTGTGTGTGTGTGTGTGTGTGTGTGTGTGTGTGTGTTTACCTAGTCATATTTACCTAGTTGTAGTTTACAGGAGGGGAGTAATTTCATAGTATCCCGTCTCTATCTTGTTTGGTGTGTGTGTGTGTGTGTGTGTAGCTGTATTGTGTTCTCATGATCTTTCTGTCTTATTCTTTGTTTTATTTGCATCTCTTTATTTCTCTGTTTCTCCCCTTATTATTAGTTATATTATTATTATTATTATTATTATTATTATTATTATTATTATTATTATTATTATTATTATTATTATTATTATTATTATTCTCTCTCTCTCTCTCTCTCTCTCTCTCTCTCTCTCTCTCTCTCTCTCTCTCTCTCTCTCTCTCTCTCTCTCTCTCTCTCTCTCTCTCTCTCTCTCTCTCTCTCTCTCTCTCTCTCTCTCTCTCTCCACTACTACTACTTCCACACTCTGCCTCACCCTGCCATCACACCTCCTCCCCTCCCACACACTGCTTCACCCCCCCCCATCACACCACTCCACACTCTGTTTCACCCTGCCATCACACCTCCTCCACTCCCACACTCTGCCTCACCCTGCCATCACACTCTCCCATCATCTCATCACCCCCCCACTCCATCTTCACCCCCAGGCCATGCTAGACATCTGTGGGTGCGCTGGGTGGCTGGCAGCAGCTCTCCGAGTGCAGGTCATCATGCAGATGGTGACGCAGGCCAGGTGGCACACTGACACACCATTCCTCACTCTGCCTCACATCACGCACGACTCTCTGGACGCCTTCAGGTAAAGACATGTATTCTGAATTGCTTTGCTCTCTCTCTCTCTCTCTCTCCATGGCTGTTTTTAAGGCCACGTAGATGATTAGTTGTGTTCTCAAGTGTGTTTCTCTTGTTCATAATGTTATCAAAACCTAGAACCATAAAAACACCATTAAAAATGCTTTGCTCTCTTATCACAATTATTTTCAGAGGCCACAGAGATGATTATCCAGGTTCTCAATTATTTTTCCTGTTCATGATATAGAAACCTGTCACTAGAACTGTAAAAACATCCTTGAAAACCCATATCATTTCAACTAAAGCCCCTTGTAAGTAATGGAGGTGCAGCCAGAAGTGTTTAGTAATCTGAGTGACACCTTCATGGAGAGGGAAATATGAAGTATTCCACTGTAACTGACTGAAGAGAGCTTTTTTTCTTATGCTTCAGGTTATTAAAGAATTGTATGGGTTTGGAATTAGCTGTTTTACCTTTATGGAGAGGAATGTGTGGCATCTTCCACTGTAATGTACGGAAGTTTTTTTTTTTTCATCCTTTAGATTTATAAATAACTGTATGTTTGAAATTATCTGTTTTACTTTTTTTAACTTTAAATTTTAAAGATTTGTTTTTATTGTCAGTTTATTTATCTTATGTCTGGTAATCATGATTATTATGGAGACAAGATCTTAGAGCATTCAGTTGTTACTTTTTTTTCTTAAGAGGCTTTCTATCATTCATATATTTAAAGAATGTGATTTTTTAAATCATATGTGCTTTGAATCAGCCATTTTACCACCTCTCACTTTTTAAGAATCCTTTTCCACTGGTGCTTGACAGGGCAGAGAGTGTGAATGATGTGTGTGTGTGTGTGTGTGTGTGTGTGTGTGTGTGTGTGTGTGTGTGTGTGTGTGTGTGTCTGGGCTGCCCTGTGTGGGACTGCCTGCCTGGTATACAGATAGGTAGAAAATTTTTGTGTACTGTCACTTGATTTAAATAGTTATATTGTTGTTTACCATCACTTTATATAGATAAATAGATCAATTTATTTAAAGTTATATTTTGTTTACTATCACTTTATTTAAATAGTTATATTGTTGTTTGCTGTCATTTTATATAGATAGATCAGTTTATTTAAACAGCTGTATTTCTGCTTACCATCAATCACTTTATATAGAAGGTAGATAGATAGATCACTTTATATAAACAGTTATCCATTATTATATTATCACTGGTATATACTTTGGATAGATAGATCACTTTATGTAAACAGTTATCCATTATTAGTTATTGCTGGCCTGGTATATAGATAGACAGATAGATAGATCATTTTGCACAAACAGTTATCCATTATTAACTTATTGCTGACCTGATAGATAGATTAAACAGCCACTCATTCATCACCCCCTACCACTCCCCAACAGAAACTTCCCCACCCTGCCACAACTGATGGAGGCAGTGAGGGGGGACAAGTACGAGGTGGTGGCA
The DNA here is from genome assembly GCF_035594125.1 of Scylla paramamosain. NCBI lineage: Eukaryota > Metazoa > Arthropoda > Malacostraca > Decapoda > Portunidae > Scylla > Scylla paramamosain. Next base: position 5,104,604 of record NC_087190.1, read on the forward strand.
GCTCCCCTGAGGGAGTACCTGGAGGAGGGGCAGGTGCAGGCCACTTACCGCACCCTGCAGCACCTCCCTCGCATGGCTGTCAGTGCTTGTGTGCGCGGACGTAATGGGGAGGTGCTGTCCAGTGCTAATGTGTGCTCTGGTGAGTGGGGGTGGTGGTGGTGGTAGTAGTAGTAGTAGTAGTAGTAGTAGTAGTAGTAGTAGTAGTAGTAGTAGTAGTAGTTGTTATAGTAGTAGTAGTAGTAGTAGTAGTAGTAGTAGCAGTAATCTATGGGAAGACTTATACATACATATCAGAGTAAATTAATGGATAAAGAAATATTGTTAATTATACTTCAGTCCTTCTCCCATAATGATAATGATAATAATAATAATAATAATAATAATAATAATAATAATAATAATAATAATAATTCATTCCTGAAAAGTAGTAGTAGTAAGTAGTACCAATGGGGAAACCTGTCATTACATGCAGCATTATTTTCTGTACTTAGTTCTTTCTTCTAACTTGTCGCAGGAGGAGGAAGGGGAGGAGTGGAGACTGGTGGAACAGAGGTGGAGGCGGGGCAGGAGTACACCCTGGCAGTCACCCTGGCACGGCTCAACAGGGTAGGCAGTGTATTGCCCTCTCACCCTAACACACACACACACACACACACACACACACACACACACACACACACACACACACACAGTAAATTCTAAGAGCATTTGTGAATTTAAGCTTTTCATTGATATGATTTTCCATTGTTAATACTGCAATTGTTAATACTCCTATCACACACATACACACACACACACACATACACACACACACAGATTATATCCTAAGAGTATTTTTAAGTTTAAGTCTTTCACTGCCTTGGTTCTCCTTTGCTAATATTGCAAGTACTGTAAAAATGTCTCCATGGTTACTGAAAGAACAAAGAATTTTCTTATCTAGGCCACAGAACTATTTAAGAGACCAGTACTCAAGTAAGTGTCTGAAAAGTGTTTCTATAAAGGAAAACATTGTCTAGCAGTGAACCAAGTGAATGACTGAGTCACAACCCCACCAGTGTGATCTTATTTCCCATTAATCACAACTAAGGTATTGCATGATTTGTAAGATATGAAGGAAAAGTACTCATGAATGAAATGTTAATCCTCCCCCCCCCCCCTCTCTCAGGCTCAAGATCTGCGAGTCCATGCCCACAAGTTCCCAAAGCCCAAGGATGAGGGTTGGTTCCTGGTGCTGGGTGAAGTGGAGGGTGGTGAGCTGGTGGCCCTGCGTCGTGTCCCTGCTGTGCGAGGCCGCACCACTCACCTCCTCTCCTTCAGGACTCCAGCAAACCCAGGCAAGATCACTCAGGCACACCTTATCTTGTAACATTGTCTCACTAGTTCTTCTCACTCAGTCCAGTCAGGCACACCTCATCTTGTAACACAGAGCCTCATCAGTTCATCTCATTCAGTCACTTCTCATCTCACACAACATTGAGTCTCACCAGTGTATCTCACTCAGTCCAGTCATCCCCACTTCATCTCACACAACATTGAGTCTCATCACTTCATCTCTCTTATTTCACCCAGGCAGGCACACATCTTATATTATCAAGTCTCATCTGTTCATCTCACCCGTCAATTAATCCATCTGGTTTCTTGCCTTACCTGTCTCTAAAACACACCTCACCTTTCAGTTCCTTATTCTGTCAGTTTGATCTAACCACACATCTCTTCTTTAGGATTCTGTGGCAGTTTAGGTTGTTCTGAGTCTATTAACATGGAGTTCCTGGAGTTCTCCAAACACACCTAACATCTACCTGCATCTTACATAACCTCACCTGAATTCCCTTACACACATCCTTCATCTAACACTACAAAAGTTCCTGTAACACCCCTGACATCTACCTGGATTTTATCTAGCCTCACCTGAATTTTCTTACACACACCCTCATATCACTAAACCATCAAACTACTTATCAGACCACACCTCTTAACCACACTTCCCTAGCCAGTCTGTCCAGATCTTTGACCTAATCTGACCTCCCCTCCACAGGCCCTGCAGTGCTGACCCTCTACCTGATGTCCGATGGTTACCTTGGCCTTGACCAGCAGTACGACATTCCCTTCAGGGTCATACCAGCCACGCAGCAGGAGGAGGAGGATGAGTGGCAGGAGGAGGAGGAGGAAGAGCTGGACCACGGGATTAATGATGGGTCTAGCAAGAAATGGTTACCCCCGGCACCAGGTAAGGCAGCTGTGGGTTTTTTAGGTGACCTGTCTTTCTGTATATTTATCCTGTGTTTATGTCAGTGGCCTGCTGTCTATTTGTATATTTAATCTTCCTCGCTTTCCATTTTTTTTTGGTTATGTCATCCATCTCTGTATGTACTATCTATCTATGTTTCATATCTCCCTTTCTGTTTTTAAAATTAACTCAGTCTATCTGTCATCCATCTCGCTCTCTCTCTATACATATGATGCACTGTCTATGCATTTCATATATCTTTTTATCCCTTTCTGTATTTTAAGTGAACTCTCTATTTATCTATTATCCATCTCTATACCTGTGATCCATCATCTATATATTTCATATATTTTCTTCCTTTCTGATATTTAGGTTATGTCTGTGTGTGTGTATATATATATATATATATATATATATATATATATATATATATATATATATATATATATATATATATATATATATATATATATTTTTATCATCCATTTATATGATCCTATGATCTACTGTCTATATATTTCATCTCTTTCCCCTCTGTTTTTAGACAACCTATATCTGTTATCCATCTCTGCAGCAATTTACTGTCTGTATATTTAATCTCTCCCTTTCCCCAGATATGCTCCCAGTGATGAAGTCTTGCTTTACTGACAAAAAGGAGGACAAAAAGAGAGAAGAGGAGCAGCAGGAAGAGGAGGAGGAGGAGGAAAGTGAGAGTCACACAGAATCCACCATCCCACAGCCTTCGCGGCATTTTGGGGGCCGGGAACAGAGGCCGAGGGGGGGACGGCGAAGGAATTACTGATAGGGTGATGGGAAAGTGAGGATGACGAGGGAGTGATGTATAATCCATGCATTCAAATCCAATAACTTTTTGTTATGTTGTAGTTGAGTAATCTATCAAGCATTCCTGAGTAGTTTTGTTGATTGTTTTTGCCATTGGGTCTTAATTTTGCAAGCACAAAAGATGGACCACATTCAAGCTCCAGTTACTGTCATCTCGTACTTCATTTATCCTTAACTATTAGTAATGTGTGATATTTGGGTACAGATGACAGTTCACTGGGACGTCTCCCTCAAATCCAGTGTAAATGTTGCAAATATAATGAAAGTGTATTATTTATTATCTGGGGACAATATTTTGGTACTTGATGTCATGTATGAGTGGGTTATATTGAGGTGTTGCTATTATATATAGTTTGCCTCCATGATGTTTAAGCCTTGTTTTAGTGGTCAGGATGGCAGGTAAGCAGCATGAAACACACACACACACACACACACACACACACACACACACACACACACACACACACACACACACACACACACACACACACACACTCACACACACTGCATTAATGACCTGAGTTTCATTTGCACTGAAGATCAACAACTTTATTCTCTTGCAAAGTATTACATTTTTTCTTTATGTCTGTCTAACAATGAAAACAAGGTGTTCTGCATACATATGGTGGTGAGAGATGAATGTGTGGAGCCTGGAATGCTGCAGAACACTGTAGAACAATAAAACTTGAATGATGAAAAAAGCAAGGCAGCAGGAATGGTGTGAAAATGGTACAATACTTGGGACAGCCTAAGTGCTTAGCCACTAATATTTGTTCCCTGTGGCTCAATAAATATTATTGAATGTTCAAAAGAAGAGTGATATCTTATGATAACATGTTTCTGACAAACTCAGAAACAAAATAAGGATGGAGGGTGTGCAGAATGCAGTGCAATGTGGGGTGGTGCAGTGTCCTGCGGGGCAGCAGTGTTACTGCCCTAAACTCCACTCCTTAGCCACCAAGTAATGCACAGCCCTACAGCAATGTATTTTGCACAGTACTGTCCTAAATTTTTTTGGGGGGTCTGAACCCCAATTATATGTTCCTTGGGTAATATGTTCCTTGGGTAATCCTTGTGCCAAACAGAATCTTCAAGCAACACAAAAAAAGTAAGTACTCTGTGTTGCCTGCCTCACAAATCAATCAAAAGAATACAGAAAGTAGACATTCCATTGTAGAATTGCAACATACAAAGAAAGACAAAGACTGTGTTAGTGTTGAACTTGATGGCCTGGCCTTGAGCAACCTACATTAATTTTGATTATATCATGGTGAATAACTGGTGAATCTTTTAGTTAGTAGTCTCTTATGCAAGTAAAAAAATATATATACTCTCAAAACTTTTTGATGGCACCTTGTGGAATGTGTAACACTTCATGGAGAAGGTACTGCCCAACGTCTCCCACAGCGGTGGTTGCAGTGGTCAACAAGAGGACACAATGGCCAAGTCAGGTTTTCTAGTGTGCCCACTCATGACTTCATGCATAGAAAATGAGGCAGATTATCTTCCTCCTTAACGATACAAATAACAAACACTGTACATAACAGATTCCACCCATCATGACATTTCTTTGTGCTGATAACACCAGAAGCCATTCATGTCACTAGCTGATGTGGTGCACACATGGACAAAAGCTGATTAACCAACACTACTGCCTGGTATTTTCCTCTCAATCTTCAATCATCTTATCTGCTTGAACTAATGTCACTGCAGATCAAAGCACTTCAGATTGATGGAAAGCATAAAGTACATTGAAAGTATGTTAAATGAAAACAAGGCTTGAAAATTAAATGTTTTTCCCACCATTTGGCATCAGTTTTTTGCACTTTATCATTAATATCTGCACATCACCACATATCAGCATTATAACATATTTCCCAGTACTTCTTAACATCTCTTAACAGCCTTTTGAATGTCAACAGATCTCAACACCGCAAAACACTCATTCCCTCATTGGCAACACCTCTCAACACTTCTTGAAAGTCACAAACAGGGGCCACATCACCCTGTAGCCTTGAGCAAAGTATTCTTCCTTAAAGCTCGTCAGCTGCTCATCATCACAAACATCACTCGCCATCACCACCTGAACACTGTACTGCTCTCAGTCACCTCTGGAATGACACATCCTTTTGCATATTTTGGATGCAAAGACTGTACCTATTCATGAGGTCAACATTCCCATGAAAGGGAGCAGCTGAGACAAGGTACACACACACGCACAAAAACATTTCCTGCGACTAAACCATGATCCATCTGAAGGTGAAGGGCTTATAGAAAACCCACAATATGATCAATAACAATAAATACTTCAAAGACCTGAGCTGAGTTTTCCTTCAACCTTCAGTTGTTCCCTTGACAGCCTCAAACACAGGACTCCTCCACAAGACAGACACTTTTCCAGTACTCCTGCAATGCTTCTGATCCACCATCCCACTTTCAAATCCAATAAAACACCCAAAACTACTTAACCCTTAAAGGACCTGAGGTGGCTACAGCTGCTTTACCAGGCCAGGACTGGAGGTGATTTTTATGCTAAATTTATCTATTTTTTGTAGATTTTTGTAGTGCAATCTTTGGAAATATGGCCTGCAAGCTAGTTAGGTTAATTTCTCAGTCTGCCCAATTCTCACCATATCCACATGCAGTGAGAAAGATTCTGACAAGTCAGATTCCCTGCCCACTCTCTCCCATCCTTGCGCCTCAATGCCATGTGTATTACCTCCTTGCACTCAACCATTTGATACGTCTTAGTGAGAGTGCATTAGGGTGGCAACATGATAAAACTGTTCAGCATGTGTGAAGAAAGCTCAGGGCACCCATCTTCATTTGGCACTAGCCTTATCCAGTCAGGTGAAACAAAAGCATGACAGGCAAGTGACAGTCTCCAAAAATCTCTTCTCTTCAACCTGTTGTCTCTCCATAACCACTGCACGTAGAGACATCTGGATGGCATCGTTAGACTTCTTGTTGGATACAAAGTCTATTTCATTCACTCTTCCATTGTACACTTAAGTTTAAAAAGTGTGTGAATACAGGCTATTTTCAACGTTTAGCACTGGAGGGTTGGTTCTACTGGGACAAAAATAAACACCACCACTGGTCCTTTAGGGGGTTAAGCACCTACTTCCACTGATCCACCTTCTTAAGTACCAGTCCACAACATAACACTATCTCTCCACCACCACCACTACCACCACCAGCCTGCACAGCATAACACACCCACAGCCTCACAAAACAGAACCCACAACTTGACACAATACAGACATGGCCCCTTAGCTTGTCTTCTTTTTAAACTTCCATGCACTGCCAATCACTAAGTAGGTGAGCTTCAGCCAGCTGTAGGTGACTCCTAAGGCACAGTACACCGACACCAGCATGAGAGGCAGGAACGGCAGCCCTTCGCCCAGCCCCAAGCGTCCCAGCCCCAGCTCCAGCAGCAGGAACAGAGGCACCAGTCCCAGTAGGTATAAATTCTCAATGGCATGGAGGAGTGGCTGGCCCCACTGTGCTCTGAGGACCTGCACGGTGAAGAGTGCATGCAGCACCAGCGCCGTCACCTGTGGATGTGTTTACCCAATAAGTGTGTTAGTACAGACTAGAAATACACTTGGAATACTTGGGCAATAAATGTTCCTGATTTCAGAACACACACACACACACACACACACACTTAATTCTGAAAAATTATTACTCTCTCTCTCTCTCTCTCTCTCTCTCTCTCACACATACACACACACACACACACACACACTTATTGACTAGGAGATTACATTCAGAACAATTATTACTCCAAGGCAAAAAACATCTTGAGCATTAAGCAGATGCAAAAAAAAAAAAAAAAAAAAAAAAAAAAAAAAAAAAAAAAAAAAAAAACTACTAAATTTCACAACACATACATAAGTCATGTTAGCACAAGAATGTTAATAAATTCCAGATAACAACAAGTTGAGGAAAACTTCTGGCTTTGAGAATTCCAAATAAAAGATTCTCAGACTATATTGGAAAACATGCATCACTGCACACCACACCTCCTCTCTTGCATGCCTGCAGCCACCCAATCCAGATCCTCCTTGAAAACACCATCAACCAGCTGCCTCTCTGACCAAATCCTCACCCCTCAGTCACTGTTTTTACTGATTCTGACACAGATGTACATTATACTCCAAAATGTGGACTTGGAGAACATATATAGCCATGAATATTATACACAGTGCTGCTGAATGGTGTTATCATTTTTCAGTAAGTATCTCAAAACACCACAAATCACTAGTTTTCCTCCCCCTGCACCACACCATCCACACCAGGCACCAGCAACAGGGAACACGACACACTACCTTTATCGGCGTCTCCTGAGGGGTGAACAGGAGTGGGAAGAGGGAGAAGTGGCCCACAATGCTCAGGAACATGAACACCTGTGCCTCACCCTTCCTCAGCAAGCACAGCAACCTGGTGGCAAAAGAGGGGAAGGTGCTGTTGTGCTGACTGACAGACTCAGTGACTGATGGACTGGTATTGGTGCAAACTGATTAACTGAGTGGTATTAATGCAAGCTGACTGACAGACTGGTATTAATGCAAGCTGCTGACTGACTAATGTTGATACAAACTATAATTAAGAGTAGATATTTTATGACTGATCGATTAAGTGATAGAAATGCAAACAAACTGACTAACTGATAAAGATTTAAAATGATTGACTGCACAACCAGTAGAAAAGAACCTAATCACACTCATAAATAATAGATGTAGATTGACTGACTGACTGACTGACTGACTAGGATGGATGTATACAGATTGACATAAACTGACTGACTAATATAAAAGTAAACTGACACAAAAGAACGACTGACTTGTACTACTCTATGCAAACAACTTAGATAAACTTGCAGAAAGACATTACCATTTGATATTAAGACATTCACAGATAAACTACATATCTTGGAAGCACACACACACACACACACACAATACACACCCGAGGGGAAGCAGCACCATGAGGATGGCCTTCTCATGCACATGCCACCCGAACATGAAGGAGCCAAACCCACACAGCATCAGCATACGGATGAACTGCCATGGACTGTGGGGCGACCTCCACAGCACCACCAGGCCGGGCTGTGGTGGCAGGGGGAAGGGAGGTAGCAAGAAGACATATTACAACCTCAAAAACAAGCAGTTATAAGAGAAGTATTATAAATGTTTTAAAAGACAAGATGTATTTCGTTACAAAATTCTCTTGTAGTGTATCCTTTTGGAATGTCATAGACCAAGAAAGTTGTCTTTTTATTATTACTATTTTTCTTATGTAAGAGAGGTACTGGATATGGCAACAAAATATATAGGCTCATAAAAATGCCAGTTCCTAAAGAAGAGACAAAAGGTTTAACCAACACTGAGAAGTGTCTTGGGACTTATACTGCTGTTTGGTGTGTTTCCTTAATCACACACCACTCGGAGACATTTCTTCTTGTTCTGCAGCAGTCTTGAAACATCATACTGATGGAAAGGTGAAAAGTTTGCTCTTTTAATCACCTTTTCTTTATTGGAGGTGCTTGTAAATAGCATGTACAAGGCATCTAGTGCTGTAAATTGTTGCATGTCACAGTGGGCCTTTTCCTATTTCCTTTTGGCTGCCATAGGTCACAACCACTCTTGGATGAAAAAAGGGAAGGGCAGTGAGGTTAAGGGAAGCTATGAGAGGGAGTAGCTGGGATCTGAACAAACAGAACATGCACAATAACATGACTCTGACCAGGCTGAGGTGATCACCATGGCCTGGGTGGCTCCTGGAGGGGCCTGACTGTTCAGCCACTACTACTCTTTCAAAAGGGATGTTTCAAGACACTTATCTTTTAATTTTTAATGACTGCTTTTAACTCTCTTTGGGGACTAGCACCTCAGTGGGCTTTTTTCTTATAATTTTGTTGCCCTTGGCTGGTGCCCCTCCCACATAAAAAAAATATAAATAAATAAATAAAAAATAAATAAAGAAAAATAAATAAATAAAATAAATAAATAAAAGGACTAAAAAACACACACCCAATGCCTCAGACACCCAAGACAGACAGACAGACAGACAGACAGATACACAGCAGAGGCCAGACACTCACCACAATGGATAGCGCGGTGGCAATGAGTGTGGCGACGGGTGGCACGGATGGCAGCACTGTATGGCTGAACTCCTGCACCAGGCCTCCTGTCATGCTGGCCACACCCTGCTTCGCCACCTGCCACCCCAGCCGCCCTCCTGCAACACAGACACATGTACCAATACTGATACATTCAAAATGACCACACATTACACACAGTACAGGAACACAAAAGGAAGAAAAGAAAGAAAATTAGTGACCAGACTGTGGAGTAAAGACACATATTGATACCAGTACACTGAAACTGATCACACATTATACACATCACAGAAACAAAAAATTAAGCAAGGAAAAAATTTGTGGTTAGACTGTGGAGCAAAAGACAAAAATTGCTAATCTGGAAAATACAAACATCAGTGAATAAGTGAGAAAGGTGAACTGTTATAAAGGCATATCCCCGCCTACTGTTACTACAACAAATAAATAATAAAGGCATATCCCTGCCTACTGTTACTACAACAAATAAATAATAAAGGCATATCCCCGCCTACTGTTACTACAACAAATAAAAAGACATGCTGATACACTTAAACTGGCCACACATTACACACAACATACAAAACAGATTGACTGAAACTGATCACACACTACACATACAAATAAATACACATACAGGTAGACAAACTGATCACAGATTACACACACACACCACAAATAAATACACATGCAGATCACACATTATATACACACTACAAATACACACACACACACACACACACACACACACACACACACACACACACACACACAACATTTACACCAACTCATGTCAATATCAGTAAATACAAGTGTTCCTACAGAATGTGATCTTAAATGTGCCTCTACACCCGCTGCCAATGAAAGTGGCTTGCTAATGTTTTTGTTACGTTTAGTGTCACAAATACCAAAGTTTTTTGCTTGCTGTGAGAAATGGTGAAGCACTCAGCTGACACCTTATTAAAAGTGAAATTCTTTTTTTGACAAAACACACCTTTCTTCCAGAGCAGTTTGTTTCACTGGGGTGGAATTATCATTATTTTCACGTCATCTTTTCAACCAATGCCGCACACAGTGCACAGTTCTTTGAGGCAGTCTTGTCTCCCTAAGAATGTACTTAGGCCTACACTCATCTTTCTGGAGGGAGTCCATAAGGGCTATATTGGCTTGGGATATTTGATGCTTACGTGCCGTTAAAATTTAAAACATTACATCAATATGAAACGTGCAAAGAAATATGGCACAATTTCCGGGAGAGCAGGGCAAGTATGAATACCCTTTAACAGGGCCAAGCGTCAACTGAGTGATGACATGCAGAGATGTGACACTTGACAGATGTTCAAACTGCTTGGCGATACTGCTACATTTTCATACTGAGCCTCTATTTCATCTGAGCTGGACACTTCTTGTCTGCACTATGAAACACCAGTTTGTTTATCATGTGTGCCACTTTCACTGGTGGTGGGGTGTATACCAAGTATTTTATATGACTCAACATCTCACTGAACAAGAAGACCACCACCACAGCATCACCACACAACACCAACACACTCAGAAGACCACACCTTCACATCCTCCCCACACAACACCAACACATTCACCACTGCCCCAAAACCAACACCTACTAGAACACCACCATCACTGCTCCAAAACCAAAACCAACACCAACATCACCATATAAACCCAACACTCAAGCACCACACCCCAACCACAACACACACACACACACACACACACACTCCCAGTGAGGTCTAAAGCACTGTTCAGGGAGTGCTGTGAACTTATCATTAAACCCAGCTGTGACCTCACTGAACGTTTCCCTTTATGTCTCACAACACAAGGGGGCAGTCACAGCCTGCCCTCTAAAGACAACTCTCTTCCTCCACACAAAACTACAAGCACCTAATAACACACACACCCTTCACTCAAAAATCTTAAAATCATCATGGTGACTCCTACACCAGCCTCAGAGTCCCCATCTGGGGAGGGGACCATAAATGTCCCCAGGTCGGACTGCCTTTCTGTCGACGAGCCTAAGTGTCTTGACACCCCCCTCAACTTTTTCTTCATTAACTTCTGCAACATTCGTGGTCTAAGATCTAATTTTCAATCTGTAGAACACCACCTCTCCTCTTCTAAACCTCATCTTCTTTTCCTCACTGAAACTCAGGTGTCTGAGGCAACTGACAGTAGCCCCTTTTCTGTTCCCTTCTACTTTCTCTATCCTCATTTTTAATCCAAAGCTGGATGCTGCGTTTATGTGCGCAATGACTTAACCTGCTCTCGTGCCCACACTCTTGAATCTTCTGAGTTTTCCACCGTCTGGCTACAACTACAGAGTCACTCTCAAACTAAATTTATCTGTGCTGTATACCTTTTACCTAACTCCTCTGACTATAAGAAATTCTTTGACTACTTAACTTCCAAAGTGGAGCACATTCTGACCCTCTTCCCTTTTGCAGAGATCTCCATTCTTGGAGACTTCAATGTTCACCACCAGCTTTGGCTTTCCTCTCCCTTCACTGACCATCCTGGTGAACTAGCCTTCAACTTTGCTATCCTCCACGACCTAGAGCAATTGGTGCAACACCCTACTTGTATTCTTGACTGTCTAGGAGATATGCCCAACATTCTTGACCTTTTCCTGATCTCTAATCCTTCTTCTTATGCTGTCACCCTTTCTTCTCCATTGGGCTCCTCCAATCACAATCTCATTTCTGTATCTTGTCTATCGCTCCAATCCCTCCTCAGGATCCCCCTAAGTGAAGGTGCCTCTGGCGTTTTGCCTCTGCTAGTTGGGGGGACCTGAGGAGGTATTTTGCTGATTTTCCTTGGAATGATTACTGCTTCCGTGTCAGAGACCCGTCTTTGTGTGCTGAGCGCATAACATGTCTGGCATGGAGGTGTACATTCCTCACTATTTTTCTCGTCCTAAACCTTCTAAACCTTGGTTTAACACAACGTGTTCTCATGCTATACACGATAGAGAGGTGGCCCACAAATGGTACTTAAGGCTTCCATCACCAGAATCTCATGCACTTTATATTTCTGCCCAGAACCATGCCAAATCTGTTCTCCAACTAGCCAAAAACTCCTTCATTAACAGAAAGTGTCAAAACCTTTCAAGATCTAACTCCCCTCGTGACTTCTGGCATCTAGCCAAAAATATCTCAAATAACTTTGCTTCTTCTTTCCCTCCTTTATTTCAACAGGATGGTACCACTGCTATCACATCTATTTCTAAAGCTGAACTCTTCGCTCAAACCTTTGCTAAAAATTCTACCTTGGACGATTCTGGGCTTGTTCCTCCCTCTCCTCCACCCTCTGACTACTTCATGCCACCTATTAAAATTATTCGCAATGATGTTTTCCATGCCCTTGCTGACCTAAACCCTCGGAAGGCTTATGGACCTGATGGGGTCCCTCCTATTGTTCTCCGAAACTGTGCCTCTGTGCTTGTACCTTGCCCAGTCAAACTCTTTGAGCTCTGTCTGTCAACATCTACCTTTCCTTCTTTAAGAAGTTTGCCTACATTCAGCCTGTTCCTTAAAAGGGTGACCGTTCTAATCCCTCAAACTACCGTCCTATTGCTTTAATTTCCTGCCTATCTAAAGTTTTTGAATCTATCCTCAACAGGAAGATTCTTAAACATCTATCACTTCACAACCTTCTATCTGATCGCCAGTATGGGTTCTGTCAAACCCTCTCTACTGGTGAAACTTTTGCTGTTGCCTTGGACATATCAAAAGCTTTTGATAGAGTCTGGCACAAAGCTTTGATTTCCAAACTACCCTCCTACGGCTTCTATCCTTCCCTCTGTAACTTCATCTTAAGTTTCCTTTCTGACCGTTCTATTGCTGCTGTGGTAGATGGTCACTGTTCTTCTCCTAAATCTATTAACAGTGGTGTTCCTCAGGGTTCTGTCCTGTCACCCACTCTCTTTTTATTATTCATTAATTATCTTCTAAACCAAACTTCTTGTCCTATCCACTCCTACGCTGATGATACCACCCTGCACTTTTCCACGTCTTTTCATAGATGTCCAACCCTGGGAAGCTACAGAACGCTTGACTTCTGATCTTTCTAAAATTTCTGATTGGGGCAGAGCAAACTTGGTATTGTTCAATGCCTCAAAAACTCAATTCCTCCATCTATCAACTCGACACAACCTTCCAGACAACTATCCCCCTCTTCTTCAATGACACTCAACTGTCCCCCTCTTCTACACTGAACATCCTTGATCTGTCCTTTACTTATAATCTGAACTGGAAACTTCACATCTCATCTCTAGCTAAAACAGCTTTTATGAAGTTAGGCGTTCTGAGACGTCTCTGCCAGTTTTTCTCACCCCCCCAACTGCTAACTCTGTACAAGGGCCTTATCCATCCATGTATGGAGTATGCTTCACATGTCTGGGGGGGTTCCACTCATACTGCTCTTCTAGACAGGATGGAATCAAAAGCTTTTCGTCTCATCAACTCCTCTCCTCTAACTGACTGTCTTCAGCCTCTCTCTCACCGCTGAAATGTTGCATCTCTAGCTGTCTTCTACCGCTATTTTCATGCTAACTGCTCTTCTGATCTTGCTAACTGCATGCCTCCCCTCCTCCCACAGCCTCGCTGCACAAGACTTTCTTCTTTCTTTCACCCCTACTTTGTCCACCTCTCTAATGCAAGAGTTAACCAATATTCTCAATCATTCATCCCTTTCTCTGGTAAACTCTGGAACTCCCTGCCTGCTTCTGTATTTCCACCTTCCTATGACTTGAATTCCTTCAAGAGGGAGGTTTCAAGACACTTATTCATCAATTTTTGACTACCACTTTGGACCCTTTTATGGGACTGGCATTTCAGTGGGCTTTTTTTTTTTTTTATTGGATTTTTGTTCCCCTTGGCCAGTGTCCCTCCTACATAAAAAAAATAAAAAATAAAAAACACACACACACACACACACACACACACACACACACACACACACACACACACACACACACACACTCACCCACCACCACCAGCATCTTGTCAGCAAAGTTGTACAGCGCCCAGAAGTTTGGTGCCCAGTAGGCATGGCAGAGACCTCGGCGAAAGGGGAACAGACGTGCCAGGACCTGTGGGGGATGAAAGGGCTGATGGGTGATGGGATCTGTGAGGAGTGAGGGAGGGACAGGGTGAGAGGCAGAAACATTGTGAGGAGTGAGAGTGAAAGAGTGACAGGTATGAAAACTGTATGGAAGGAGAGAAAGTGACAGAAATATTGTAAGGAGTGAGGGAGTCAAAGAGAGGCATGAAAATTGTTAAGATATAGCCTGCTTTTCTCTTTTCTTCTCTTTCTACAGTAGGATTTTGTGTTTATTTTTGTTTTTGTATCTTACATTCTGTCTGTCTGTCTGTCTGACTAAACCTTACTGTCATCTTACTATTCCTCATCCTTCTCCTCTCATAACAACAACAACTACTACTACTATTACACTGCTTCTTTCTCCTCCTCCTACTACTACTACTACTACTACTACATCTTCTCTCATCACTACTATTTTTCCTTCTCTTCCTCCAACTACTTTAATATACCTCTTCCTCCTCCACCTCCTCCTGCTACAACTACTACTACTACTACTACTACTACTACTACTACAATGCCACCACTACTACAACTCCTCCTCCTCCTAATATCCACCTGCAGAAGCTGACCCAACTCCTCCAGCTAATACCCACCTGCAGAAGCTGACCACGCATGATGAAGGGACCAAAGGACAGACTGAAGACCATGCCCACCACCACCCCAAGCTTGACAAGACGGAGGAGCTGGGCGAGGCGCGAGGTCTGGGGCTTGTCGGCGCGGGCGGGGAAGGGGCCGAGGAGCACATAGGAACGGAGGAGGTAGATGAAGTATGCCGGGGCCAGGTAGAGGTAGATGTGCTTCAAGTTGAGGAGAATTGAGAACCAGAACGCTGACTCGATCTCTCTCCTCTGTGGGTGGAAGATTAAGGTTGTGAAAGGTTTGTGTGTGGTTAGGTGTGTTTGTGGTTAGGATGCTAAGTTTGTATGTGGTTAGGGGTTTGTATGTTCATCTTAAGAAAGTAAAATAAAAATACAACTAAATTAACAAAAAATTTACCTTGAAAAATAGTTAATTAATCATGTGATCAATTAAAGTTAACACAACTCAACTAATCTTTCCACTTTTCATCTTTTTGCTCTTTATGTATTTATTTATATTTTCCCCTAATATGGGCTTCTATTAATTTATTTATCATTTTTCCATATTTGATCATTGATATGAGAGAGGAATTAATTTGCCTGGCATGGTTGTTTCCTTCATTCTTGTATTATTTGTGTATTTCTTTCTCCATTTCTCCATGTTTGATATTTGGTATGAGGAAGGATTCTCTCTCTCTCTCTCTCTCTCTCTCTCTCTCTCTCTCTTGTATTTATTTATACATATCTTTTTTTTTTCCCCTAATATGGACTTTTATCTATTCATACATTATTTTCTTCTGTTTGATATTTGATACAAGAGAAAAATTGATTAGTTTGGTATGTTTTTTTTTTTACTTCATCTTTGTACTCTCTCTCTCTCTCTCTCTCTCTCTCTCTCTCTCTCTCTCTCTCTCTCTCTCTCTCTCTCTCTCTCTCTCTCTCTCTCTCTCTCTCATTTGATACAAGAGAACAATTAACTTGTTTGATATGTTTTTATGGCTTCATTTTTGTACTCCCCCCCCCTCTCTCTCTCTCTCTCTCACCTGCAGCATTCTGGCGATGGAGATGAAGAGGAGGCCAAAGAGAAAGCCATTGTACTGGAAGTGAATGTGGTCCACCAGCAGCAGCCCCGGACTGGTGAGGAGGACCAGCCCCACCGCCGGCCCCAGTGATGCCGTCGCCGCCACCACTGCTCCCTTCCTGGCCGCCCCACCCCCCATGCCGCCCACCCGCCCCACCTCTTCCCCACACCTGCAGGAGAGTGGAGTGAAGGGTAAGGAAAGGATGGGTAATGGTGAAAAAGATGAGGTAGGTAGGGAGGGAGGGAGGGAAGGATGGTGATAGGGAGTGAGGGAGGGGCAGAAAGAGATAGAAATAAAGAAAGAGACTGAGCAGGAGGGAGGGAGAGAGAGAGAGAGAGAGAGAGAGAGAGAGAGAGAGAGAGAGAGAGAGAGAGAGAGAGAGAGAGAGAGAGAGAGAGAGAGAGAGAGAGAGAGAGAGAGAGAGAGAGAGAGAGAGAGATAAAAGAATGAAGGAGATAAAAAAGAGGAAACATAAAGGAGAGAGGGAAAGATAAGAGACAAAGATAAAAGAGAGGAAAAGAGACAAAGAGAGAAGGAGTAAGACATAAATTCACACACAATCACTTTGAAAGAAGCATGAGATTCACACAAGAACAAACTACAAATATACAAACAAATGCTGCAAATACTGTCAACCTCTTACAAAAAAAAAAAAATAAAAATAAATAAATAAATAAATAAAACAAATAAATAAATAAACAAGCACATAAATAAATAAATACAAAAACTCACAAACCAACACTCATACATAACACAACCCCACTCCCTCTCACCTCCCCCCTGACCTCATGTCCCCCCTGCCACACTCACACTTTGCAGCCGTAAGCAAAGACGAGGTCGGTCACAATCACGGACAGTCTCTGGAACAGCACAGTCATGGGTGAGGCGTAGTTCAGGTTGTTTACGTCCAGCATCGCAGCATCGAAGAACTGAGCCACCTGGTGATGAGACGACCCTTGTGACTGTGTAGGTGATGGGGTGGTGATTTTGTGGGAGGGAGAGCAGTGTGTGGGAGTGTGATGCTATTTGCTACATCTTTCCTAAGTGAACCCTTTTGCTGCTAATCAATCTTTCCTGCCATCATCTGTACAACTTTTCAGACTTGCTTCTTTGTCATACAGCCGTTTAAATATGAATTTCTGTAGCTTAGCAAAGATTAAATTAATCTCATATTCTCTTTTCCCTTTATATCCATCCAAACAAATTATTGCAGCGGTCTCAGTGATAATGAAAGAGGGCAAATAACCACCATGACACATTTTTTTTGTTCCAAAGCGATCTGAAAACATTATACTGGCCAGAAATTGCAGAAGCTACTTTTTTTTTTTTTATCTTCTAACTTGTAGATTCCCTGCATTGCTGTGAATTGCTCCATACCACAGGGTTCATTAACAAGTGAGGGTAATGAGGTGGTGGATGAGATGAAAGACAATAAAGTGGGTGGGTGAAAATTAATGTTTGTTGTGGGAGACAATGAAGTGGATGGAAGTAGCCCTTAGCCAAAGATAATGAATTAATAAATAAATAAATAAATAAATAAATAAATAAATAAATAAATAAATAAATAAGTAAATAAATAGATAAATATATAAATAAGTAAGAAGTTTGTTGTGGAAGGCAAAAGAATAGTGGGTGAAATGTGTTGCTTGTATAAATTGTGTACTGTGCTGTGTCAAAGGGTTACGATAATAGAGCATGCAATATTAATGCTTTCTTTCATCATTAGCACTTCATAGGCTGAGATGGTTAGCCAGACTGCTGGGTTCCTAAGGGTGCTGTTTTCTCATTATGTGCATGTGTAGTGTCCTGTCTGGGCCACCCCATCAAGGAATGCCAGTCTGGTGTAAACAGGAAAGATAGCCAAGACATACTCTCTTCACAGCAGCAGCATCCCACACTCTGCTCATCACCTTGCCTCACTCAACACTACAGAATGCTAATGCTTGTAAACCTTAACCTTTGACAGCCACTTGGTGCACCTTTCCCTAATCACCAATCACTATGAGACAACTTTACTTGTTCCACAGCCACATCCAATCTTTGAGCTGGGAAGAAATTCCAAAATGTATTTTTTTTCTTTGCTAACCTTCACACACTGCTTCTGGTGCTGCTAACTGTTGGGTGTTGTAATGAAAGGGTTAATGCCATCTTTCACCAAGACAATTTTTAAAGGCCAAAGAAATATGTTGGGTTCTTGAATTCTTAAAGATCTTTCATAAATGGACTCTTTTTAATTAGCTGGGTTACTGTGTTCTTGGGGTGTTCTCTCTCTAATGGTGCCGAGTTCTTGCTAAACTATCACTAGTCATGAAAACACACTCAAAAACTACAGTAGCTCCTACAATATAACCTCTCTTCTTTCTCATGCTCTTATAACAGGGAAGACTGGTGGTAACAGGAAGGTTGGCAAGGTGAGGTGTTCATGATTAGTACAGGAGCTGCCTAGTATCAGTCAGATAGATTTTTGCAGTCTCCTTTCTTATGCTCTCTCTCTCTCTCTCTCTTTCTAATGGTACAGAATCCTTGCTTAACTATCACTAGACTCATGAAAACACCCTTGAAAACTACAACTTGCACAATACAATCTCTCTCTCTCTTTCTCTCTCTCTCTCTCTCTCACCTTGGCCAAGAGGAACTCGAACCAGGCAAAGAGGGGCGGGTAGTCCAGGGTCCAGGGGGAAGTTTGGTCCACATACCAGCGGTCCAGGGGCAGACTATGGGTCACTGCCAGCCAGTTACGGTGAACCTCAAAGTCTGTTGACCGGCTGGAGGGAGCAGGCAGGGGATTGGAGAGGAGAAAGTGGTTAGATTACAAGTGAGGGAGAATAGGTTATCAGGTTAGAAATGAGAGAGAGAGAGAGAGAGAGAGAGAGAGAGAGAGAGAGAGAGAGAGAGAGAGAGAGAGAGAGAGAGAGAGAGAGAGAGAGAGAGAGAGAGAGAGAGAGAGAGAGAGAGAGAGAGAGAGAGAGAGAGAGAGAGAGAGAGAGAGAGAGAGAGAGAGAGAGAGAGAGAGAGAGAGAGAGAGAGAGAGAGAGAGAGAGAGAGAGAGAGAGAGGTGGTTAGATTAGAGTAATGGTTGGCTTAGAATTGAGGGGAGAGAAAGTGATGGTTAGATCTAAAACTGAAGAAGAAAAGTGATGGTTAGGTTAGAACTGAAAGAAAAAAGGAAGGTTGGAAAGAAGTGTGATGGTTAACTTTGAACTGAGAGAGAACAGTGGTTAGCTTAGAACTGAGAGACAAAAGTGGTGGTTAACTTAGAATCGAGACAAAAGTGGTGGTTAGCTTAGAATTGAGAGAGAAAAGTAGTTAGCTTAGAACTGAGAGACAAAAGTGGTAGTTAGCTTAGAACTGAGAGACAAAAGTGGTGGTTAGGTGAGAATTGAGAGTAGTTAGCTTATAAATAAAAGAGGAAAGTGGTGGTTAGGTGAGAATTGAGAGAGAAATGTGGTGGTTGGGTCAGAATTATAGAAATGTGATGGTTAGCTTAGGAATGAGAGAAAAGTGGTGGTTAGCTTAGAATTGTGAGACAAAAGTGGTGGTTAAGCCTAGAAATGAGAAAGTGGTGGTTAAGTTAGAACTGAGGTGGTGGTTAGGTTAGAACTGAAGAAGAAAATGTATGGTAACCTTAAAATTGAGAAAGAGAAAAATTGATGGAAAATAAATACCTACATATCATGCATTCAGTTCACATCATTCTGTTTGTCATGAAGATACTCACTAAGCAGGGAGCAGGAGCAGCTTGAGGCAGGACATCCCTATCACTGCCAGGCCAAACATCCTGCTGGGGCGGCCTGATCCTGCTGCAGTCTGGAGGTGAAGAAAATCAGTGAATAGTGACAACTTTGCCTGTTTCAAGATGTCAGATGATTATTTAGGTATCTACTCATATTTTTTTCCCTGGTAGATCTGGGTGTGTTTTGAATGAATCTGCTGTTTCCTCTGCATGTCAGCTATTAACCCTTTCAGTGTGATATGGAACAATTAACACCATTAGAAGCAATATAGTCTTTATAAACATGTACAAGACACAAAGGCCATAAAAAGAGGACAGGTTTTGCAATTTCTAGCCTGTACAATGTTTGGAGGTGGCTGCAGAAGAGGAACAGATGTCTCAGTATGGTTAGTGATTAAGGGAAGATGTGCAAAGTAGCAATGAAAGGGGTAAGACAGGTAGGAATTGCTGCTGTTAAATGTTATAAGTTTTTAAGGTGTGGCATCGCGAGTTACTTACAGGGTGACATTCTCTCTCTCTCTCTCTCTCTCATTCCTATGAAATTTAATGTGGTGATATGTTTGTATCTTGGCCATAAGTACCCAAGTTTCATTAACATAATGTAAACAGTGTGGCTTTCTCTGCTGCACAATGGGAATTAAGTAAGCATGTACTGTGGTGACTTTCTATTAGACTGAGAATAAATTAAACAGTGACTTTCTGCTACACTCTGGGAATGAAGTACAAGGAGTAACTGTTCTTCCTGCACTCCATAAATGAAGTGGATAGTGACTGTTTCTGCTGGTGGCTCTCCCCCCCCCACAGCCTGCTGACCCCTGCACTGAGGGGCAGCCACAGGGGCCACACAGCTGCTGTGCCTGGGGGGTCATGGAAGCAACCACAGCCAACACATTTCCTGACACTGAATGTTTCCTGCTGAGCAAAACACAATACTTCCCAAGTCATGATGAACACAGTGAATGGACCACCTGTGAGATCAATTAACTAAACCTAACCCAGCCCTCAGGTGAGAACACTTGCATCATTTGAATGTTGCCCTGTGTCACCTTCCAAAAATAACAGAAATAAGGAAAAGATATAAAAGTCAGGGTATTTGTTACTTTTCTTGCCCGTGGAACAGCGGCAATTCTTACATCTCTCGCCAGATAGAACCTTTTATTCTGAGTATTTTCAACCCCATACATATGCCTTGGAAATTTATTATAATACATATGCCTTGGAAATTTATTATAATGCTGCTACCGATTTTTAAAATTTTATCTGTCCTGCCTCAGAGCAACACCACGGTCTGTTGGGGGCAACCACCCTGAGTAACACACCCACCCCATTTCACTTTAAATTGTCAATTGTCAATCAGATGAGATCGAGTGTGTTCGTACGTGTGTGTGGCACTGGGGTGAGTGACCTCATTGTGCTGGTGCAGAATAATTAATGCAGATTGGTAACTTTGAGTGAAGACAATGCCGCAAGCCAGTAAAAAAAAAATACTTGTTTATTTCAGCCTGTCAGGGAGCTTTGTTTCATCGAAGAACGTGGGCTGAATCTGAATCAGTCTAGCTAAGATGTCCCTGTGTGGTGGCTGCATGGATAATTACTTCTTGGTTGTGTCCCGTTTTTATGAGAATAACAAAGCCTCAGTAGCTTTCTCAAGGGAACACTGTTCCCCCACATAGTATGAAGTTCCAGAAGTGTAACAGTGACTGCACTTTCCACAAAAGTGCAAGGAGTTGGAGGTACGACTCCAGCAATGAGGAGGTTGACCACGAATGAGTGCTGCCTGGCCAGCAAGATGTTTAATGAATTAATTTGATTGGGTTTGGTCAGGTTAGGTTGGGTTAGGTGTGGTTAAGTTTGGTTTAGTTAGGTTTTTGGTTGAGTTAGATTAGGTTTAGTTGGGTTAGGCTAGGTTTGGTTAGTTAGGCAAATTGTCCCTAGCAAGGGTTGAAAGCAAGTGGTTCTGAGCAACACATGTGTTATCTGTGATGACATTTAGGCAGATTTTGGTGTGTTTTGCATTAATTTATTACTCGTTATTTTCGTAAATCGTTACTTTATGAAGGGGAGTGGGGTAACTGTGATATTATAATGCGTGTGTTACCTTTCGGGACGAAAATATTTTTTCAGGTCGATTTCTGCGTGCTTTGTATTACTCCGATAGTCGTTTTCATTGAAAATCAGCAGTTCCTATTGTGAGAAGAAGAAAAAAAAAAGGTGATTTCCGATGAAACCGTTAGCAGATTAATTCAAAACATCGAAATCTACCAAAAAAAGAATATTTTCGTCTCCCAGCTTGAGACGGCCAAGAAAGTAAACATTTGCCTGAAATTAATGAACTAAACCTAATCCAGCCCTCTGGTGAAGACGCGTGTTACTTCAATATTGCCTTGCGCCAGCTCCAGAAAATCAAAGTAAGGCTAAAACACAAGTATCGGAGGTGGTGAGTGCATGGCAAGCAGCAACACACTCAGACACAGGCGGCGTGACTCACAGGCTGTGAAGCACTGGCACAATACACCTCTGTCGTACACCTCTGTCTCGCCACGTTTCTTGCATGATTGCATCTCACAGTACCTCTAGCCCAAATGTTACCTGTCAGAGTTTGTTTACATTCGAGCCTCCTTGATTCCCTCCCTTATTACACACTGCCTATGCCTTATGTACCTTGCCACGCCTTACCTAACACATCGTCGCACGCTACACGTCACTATAGTAACTCCGGAGCGTGTACATCACCCACCTGCGAATAAATAGTGTGTTGAACAATACATATGGAGATGCAGAAGAGCGGAGTGCGCGCTGCTCCCCCCTGACAGCTGGCCGGCGACTGATTACGCGTGAAGGTCGCCATACGCACAGGCGGTCTATTTGATCTGTTTATTTATCATTTACATGTCAGAGAGTCATAAACGAATACGATATAAATCAAATCAATAAATTAATAAACAGATAAATAATAATAATAATGATGATAATAATAATAATAATAATAATAGTAATAATGATAATAATAATAATAATAATAATAATAATAATAATAATAATAATTAATAATAATAATAATAATAATAATAAATTCAAATTCAAATTCATAGGGTTTATTGACGTACAATGACACATCAAAGAGAGCAGTCAGCATGCAAACCTATAAGGTCTCACATGATGTTTAACAATTAATAAATTATATCCTTTGAGCAAATAACTTATGCTTTTTTTTTTTTTTTTTTTTTTTTTTCTTTTTTTTTTAAGATCCGGGCACATTGTTATTTATCACGTGACAAGATTGCACAGTGACATCATTAATATTAGGGTTCCTAAATTCTTCTATTTTTGGGAAAGAACATAAATAGTGTTGCAATGTGTGGGCTTTTACTGCATTACAAAGCTTACAGGGTATTTCATCCCTCCCATTTACAAACTACCAACAATGTTTACATCCTAATCTTAGCAACAGTGTCGACTCTAGTTCTACCACAGCAGATATTGGTGTTTTCATAAACAGACATACTTTGCTTTCACTGTCTATCATCTTAACAATATTTCCAAGTTCCATTGTCTCCTTCCACTCATCAATTTAACCTTCACAATAATAATAATAAAAATATAATAATAATAATAATAATAATAATAATAATAATAATAATAATAATAATAATAATAATAATAATAATTATAATAATAATAATAATAATAATAATGATAATGATAACAATATAAAAACAACAACAACAACAACAACAACAACAACAAAAGCTTTTTATCAACACCTCACCTCTGCTTGTCTTCAGCCTCTTTCTTATCGCTCTTGCTATCTTCTATCGCTATTTTTATGCTAATTGCTCTTCTGATCTGGCTAGCTGCATCCCTCCCGTCCTCCCGCAGCCTCGCTGCACAACACTTTCTTCTTTCTCTCACCCTTATTCTGTCCATCTCTCTAAAGCAAGAATTAATCAGTTTTCTCAGTGTAGGAGTTTGTATTTACCCAAGCGCGATACGATATGTTGGTCTATATATATGCAGGCGCCATGGGAACCAGGAGTCAGTCTGGACCTCGCTCTCTGTCACGGCATGCCTTGTACTCCCTCGCTCCACAAATAAACGCAACCAAGATTCTGGTGTCTCTGCTACCCTTCACACCCCAACATGGCGCAGTATCGTTTAAACTGGGGTGAGGCACCAGGATGCATCAGAGGAAATCCAGGAATGGAGCAAGCAACCCTGGAAGAAGTAGCCACCGGCACACCGGCAAGAGACCACGTGGTGCTTCATCCGCCATTACCAAGCCCTCCCGCCACAGCTCCCAGGTCCGGGCCCTTCAGCACACCCCTCGCCCCACCTGCATCAACACGACCACCTAGCGCACAAGCAACTTCACCATCACATCGTCCGCCGGCTCCCCCGTCGGGTCCAGGGACAGCAACTCAAGGCATGTCACCGGCGGCGTTCGAGGCATGGGCCGTTAGCGTCGAAGACTACGGCCTGATCTGCGGGTGGTTCCCGCCCCTCGCCGCCCCATACGTGCGTCTCCTGTGCGACGGCAGTCTCCAGCAGCGCATTGACGCACGCTTCGACAAGCAGGACTTCCGGCAGCTCTCAACCAGTGCAGCGGTAGAGGTGGTGAGAAGTGTGGTGGTCGGACGGCGGTGCGAGGTAGGTGCATGGTCCGATCTCTTTCAGGAGCCGGGAGATAGTGTCGACGCATACGTGTCGAGGTGCCGTGCCCTGGCAGCCGAGTGCAATTTTCGCTGCCCAGTGTGTGATAACTCACTGACCGAGTACATCATGAGCAGAAAAGTGGTCATGGGGCTCCTTAGACACCGACAGCACTGCCAGAGCGATCCTCCAGTACCTGAACACACCCCTGCACGGCCTCGACGCATCCCCAGCACAGCTGCTGACAGGCAGACAGCTGCGAGACGCCATACCCGCAGAGAGCTCCCGCTACCTCATCAACGAGCAGTGGGGCAGGACACTGCGCGATCGGGAACGTGCCATGATTCAAACATCAGTCAACTCATCAATACGGCACGACCAGCAAGCCCACAGTCTGACACCCTTGAGGCCCGGGCAGCGAGCACGCATCCAAAACCCATCTAGCGGGCGGTGGGATAGGGTGGGAACCGTGCTCGAGCTGTCCGCACCCCGTCAGTATCTTCTACGACTAGACGGCAGTGGGAGAGCGTCCATACGGAATAGACGTCATCTTCGTCCTCTTACCGGTGAACCACAGCTGTCGGATGACTCGACTGAATCCCCTACACCTGTGCGCGTCACCACACCACGGCCCCGTCGCACCCAGCGAGCACCAAGGCACCTTGATGATTATTTCTTGAACTCTCCTGTGTAGGCTAACTCACTGTGTCACTCAAGGATATGTATTATGTTTACTTTTCCTTTGCTCCCCACAGCGCATATTATATTTTATTTTAAGTTATATCATTACACCATCCTGTGTAATTGGGGGGAGAGTGTAGGAGTTTGTATTTACCCAAGCGCGGTAAGATAATTATGGTCTATATATATGCAGGTGCCATGGGACACCCCCTTAAAAAAAAAAAAAAAAAAAGTCATCCTGCAAAGAAAAACATAAATTAGACAACACACGTGAGGTAAAAAAAAAAAAAAAAATAGCATAACACTGATATGTGATTAAGCAAATACCTAGCAAAGGGGTTCGCCCCCCACTTATCAACCTTCTACTTTACTTCATCCTTTCACCCTAACTACATCTTCCTTAGCTATACTAGCTAAACTCTTTTTCACCCAACTGTCTATCCCCACACACACACCAAAAAAAAAAAAAAAAAAACAGGAGTCAGAAAAAAAAAAAGCAATGTGGTCTGCCCACAGTCTTTTCTCTCTACAGTCTTTCCATTTCTAACTATACACCTTCCCCTGTCCAAACTCTTCTTCATTCACCTTCTTTCTCTAATTAAAGTAAAAGTAAAGTACCAGGAGTCAGTCTGGACCTCGCTCTCTGTCACGGCGTGCCTTGTACTCCCTCGCTCCACAAATAAACGCAACCAAGATTCTGGTGTCTCTGCTACCCTTCACACCCCAACACTCAGTCATTCATCCCTTTCTCTGGTAAACTCTGGAACTCCCTTCCTGCTTCCCGTATTACTTGAACTCTTTCAAAAGGGAGGTCTCAAGACACTTATCCTGTAATTTTTTATTACCACTTTGGACTCTGTTCGGGGACTTTTATTTTTTTTTATTAGTTTTATTGTCCTTGAACGGTGCCCCTACTACATATTTAAAAAAGACAACAGCAACAACAACAACAATAATAATAATAATAATAATAATAATAATAATAATAATAATAATAATAATTGTTACGCCCCAAACACACACACACACACTCACTCTTCCAGACTTCCACCACCCTGCAGTTCTCACGTTAACTCTCAAGTCCACGGTAACTGTTAATACCGAACACCTGAAACAACCGGCCTCCTTTTAATTCCAACATTTCCTCATTTAGTCTTACATCACTGGCGGATCAATAAAATCAATTTGGTGGGTAGGGGGACAGCCCGATGGTAAAATTTCGTAAGTTAGCGACAGCCTCAAGACAGTGACGACCAATGGATAGTGATGGCGGTTCTTCTCTTAAAATCCGCAGCTCCCGAGCAATCGACGTATATGTGACAAATTAATTTTTCTTTTATCTATATATGAAGTGCAATCAGTATTTAAGCCGGCAAGCAATATTTATATGCTTCCGACATCCTCAACAACAATATACTATCAGTTAGGGGGAAAACTCACCACGGAGTTCAGCGTGCTACATTGGAAGTGCCCCAAGCTCTTTCTGGTCTTCTTGTCCCCTATCAGCTGTGAAACATCATTTTCTTTTATTTATTTAACCAAAAAGCATTTTTTAGAGCTAATTATATATATATATATATATATATATATATATATATATATATATATATATATATATATATATATATATATATATATATATATATTCATTCATGCACTAAAATCCACTTCCTGCTTGCTAACTTAAATACTGAAAATAAATAAATAAAATCCTGAGTTCTCCAGAAATGCAACAGAAAGATACCAATTTTTTTTTTAACTCTCAGAAAGTGGACATTTTAACAGATGTGGGGACGGGGGGTCGTCCGACACTCCCGGCCCCTCCTTCTTGGGTACGGCCCTTTACGAGTATAAAGATTGTTAGATGAGTGCGGGGCCCATAAGGGGGCGGGGCCCAGGGCACGTGCCCGTTGTGGCCTGGCCCTGCGGGAGAGTGAAAAATTACATCGGACACCGAAAAAATTTTAATCTTGCCTGAGCATCCCGTCCACCTCCGCAGAGTAAGGCCCAAGGAACCTACAGCAGAAATTTTTGAGTTTGGAGGACAGCATCTAGAGCCATCTAGCGGCGGCCGGCTTCGCTCCCCAGCTCTCTAGCTTTAGGGGTATCTTAAATATATTTTAAGTTTTCTCAATTCATGGGCATTTGAAATATTTTAGTTATCCTAATATTTTTTTTTTTTTTTTGGGCGGGCGGCGGCCCGGGCCATCTGGCTTCCCACCGCATCCGCGCCTGCATATGCCTAAAGCCGACGACACATTCAGTATTATACTCGTAGTTGCAGCACATTATAAGCGAGTCAGTTCTGTACCCACTGTCCACTTTGTCGGGATTTTCTAGGGGGGACGGAGATTTTTCGGGGGATCCTGGCCTCCCTGTCCCCATTGTATCCGTCCTTGTCTTACATCCATCCATATTACTGTAATGATAATCCGCTTATAACTCCAGTGACAGGTCTAACTCTTTCTACTGCTAAACCAATTTTCTTCCCCTTCAGTACCTATGATTTAATGATGATGATGATGATTATGATGATGATGATGACAATAATAATAATAATAATAATAATAATAATAATAAATAATAATAATAATAATTACGGCTTGTTTATTGAGAGCCTTTTAAAATATCAGCTGAAAATCCTAATGTTATTATATTAATTTATACATTATCATACATATTACATTCTGAAGTACACAACCCTAGTAAGTATATTACACCGAGATACTGCCACAAGGAACCGACCTACCTACTAAAAGACGGACGGACTCGGGATCGCCACCACGTGTATTTTTTTACTTTGTTTCTCCTCCCTAAAGACCTCTTTCACACGAACGGTGTGCCGCTGCGGCACGCGCCGCACGGTTTAGCACTACATTGACTCTAATGGGAGTATTCACACTCAGGACGCCAGTTTTGCCGTCCTGCCGGCAGCCGCACCTTGCCGTCCTGCCAGCAACTAAGCAAGACCGCAACATCAGCAAAAATGCCGGATGACGGTTTGGGTGGCGACATGTCGCTATTGGCATTTACATATCTGCAGTGTTTCCCGCGTGCGGTGGTTGTCAATTGCCTGCGAGCAGCTGCTTCTTCAGGTGGGATGGATGGTCTCATTATCGTGTCTTGTGATTCAATAGTCTCTCGCTTTACTTTTACCCGCAAGTTATTCATATGAAGAGTAGCTCATCCAAAAATGGTTATAAACTTATTTTGCATCGTCAGCCTTCAACAAGTCTTCTTAAAGAGCATAAAATGCACCCTGGAGGAGGCGAGTGCTGTTCTAAGGGTGAATCCAGAATTTTGTTTCTTTTGATGACCTTGTCCATCAAATGAACATATACTACTCTCTTCCTTACGTCCTCCATCAAGGCAGTGCTGCACTGACTGCCGGGCGAGTGGCGAGTATCTACGAAACTACGAAGCTGCTGGAATGGCGACTGCGACTGGCGGGTGGCGACTGCCGCACCTCACTACGGGTGTTCGCCTGTGCTGGGCGGCTTCCTCTGCGGTGTGCCGTAAAGTTCGCAACAACAGAAACCGTTTGTGTGAAAGAGGCCTTAAGCTGCGAGTCACAATTCCCGACCTACACCAGCTAGTCATTGTTGGGTGAGCAGGGGCCACGCTGCAAAGTCCGCCCAAAGATTTCTGACCTGCCGGGAAGGATACTATTCTTGTGTTAAGCTGTGGTAAATATTTCTGTAGTGTAAAAAAAAAAAAAAAAAAAAAAGGCAAAATTACCATAACCTATTTCATCTTCACTCTCCGCGCAAACCATCTTCATAGTGGCAGGAAGGTTAGTGAATAATGATCAAAGGCGATAATAAAGGTTCCACATGCAAACTGCAATCATTTATTCTTTCGCTTGACCCTCTCAGGACCCGTCCATTGCTTTCCCACACAGACCACAAGGCCACCAGCATACTGGCTAAATAGTATCAGACTGTGCGGATAAAATCACATACAAAGGTAAATAGTAATAAAAATATCAATAATAATACTAATAATAATACTAATAATACTAATAATAATAATAATATCATCTATGTCTAGGAGAAAGGAGATATGCTTTATTAAAATATTTTCTCCCTTGAATATTAAATAAAAGGAAGAAATGTGTTGGAGAATGTTTTTTTTATGTAGGAGGGACACTGGCCAAGGGAAAAAAAAAAAAAAAGTCCACTGAGATGCCAGTCCCATAAAAGGGTCCAAAGCGGTAGTCAAAAATTGAAGGATAAGTGTCTTGAAACCTCCCTCTTGAAGGAATTCAAGTCATAGGAAGGTGGAAATACAGAAGCAGGCAGGGAGTTCCAGAGTTTACCAGAGAAAGGGATGAATGATTGAGAATACTGATTAACTCTTGCATTAGAGAGGTGGACAGAATAGGGGTGAGAGAAAGAAGAGTCTTGTGCAGCAAGGCTGTGGGAGGAGCGGAGGCATGCAGTTAGCAAGATCAGAAGAGCTGTTGGCATGAAAATAGCAGTAGAAGACAGCTAGAGATGCAACAATGCGGCAATGAGAGGGAGGCTGAAGACAGTCAGTTAGAAGAGAGGAGTTGATGAGATGAAAAGCTTTTGATTCCACCCTGTCTAGAAGAGCAGTATGAGTGGAACCCCCCCAGACATGTGAAGCATACTCCATACATGGACGGATAAGGCCCTTGTACAAAGTTAACAGCTGGGGGGGGGGGGGGGTGAGAAAAACTGGTGGAGGCATTTCAGAACACCTAACTTCATAGAAGCTATTTTAGCTAGAGATGAGATATGAAGTTTCTAGTTCAGATTATAAGTAAAGGACAGACCAAGGATGTTCAGTGTAGAAGAGAGGGACAGTCATTAAAGAAGAGAGGATGGTGTCAGGTTGATTGATGGAGGAATTGAGTTTTTGAGGGATTGAACAATACCAAGTTTGCTCTGCCCAATCAGAAATTTTAGAAAGATCAGAAGTCAGGCATTCTGTGGCTTCCCTGTGTGAACTGTTTACTTCCTGAAGGGTTGGACGTGAAAAGACATGGAAAAGTGCAGGGTGGATAGGACAAGAAGTTTGGTTTAGAAGGTCTTTGATGAATAATAAGAGAGTGGATGACAGGTCAAGAAAAAGAGTGAGGGATGTACGCCTCCATGCCAGACACTATCACCTCTGTTATGCACTTGGCACACAAAGACATGGAAGCAGTAGTCATTCCAAGGAAAATCAGCAAAATGCAGCTTTGTTGCAGCCATTAACTTCAATAATAATCCTCTTTTGCTTCACACAGTACAAGAGAGAGAGAGAGAGAGAGAGAGAGAGAGAGAGAGAGAGAGAGAGAGAGAGAGAGAGAGAGAGAGAGAGAGAGAGAGAGAGAGAGAGAGAGAGAGAGAGAGAGAGAGAGAGAGAGAGAGAGAGAGAGAGAGAGAGAGAGAGAGTCCTCCCTCACATCAAATACCAAACATGAAAAAAATGGAAAGAAATACACCAAGAATACAAAGACAAAGCAAAAACACTGTACCAAACAAATTAATTCCTCTCTTGTATCAAAAAATCAAACATGGAGAAATAATATATTGACAGATGAAAGCCCATATTAGGGGAAAAATATATGATAACTAAACATATATATAGATGGCAAAAAGATGAAAAAATAAATAGATAAATAAATAAAAATAAAAATTACATATATATATATATATATATATAAGCAGACAAGTTATGATTTTTGGCAATACAAACTTAACTAGAATACAATAGGCCTCACAGCTTTGGGATGCAGACATGGGGGTACACAGACTGTACAGGGCCAGGCTCACCTCAGTAATAGACCTCAGAGCGGTTGATACAACCTTGTCACTGAAGCAGCTCTGGGGATGTCGCACTGATCTAATCTTTGTGTTTGATGGCAGAGTTTGAACTGTGATATTTTCTTTTGTCTTCCTCCTCCTCCTTTACTTTCCTAACAATGCCTAGCCATCTCATTGTGTTGTGACAGGAACTCTTCATCTTCTTTTCTCTTTCTAACCTAACCATTTCATAATATCAATAGAGTATGAATTACAATATTTTCTCTTGTCTGTCTTTCCCCTCCTCCTTAGCTGTTCTAACAATGTCTAGCAATCTCATTTGTGTTGATAAACTCTTTTTTTGAACTCTTCTTCTCTTTGTAACCTAACCATGCTCTTCTGGTATCAACCCTAAGTGTCTTGACACCCCCCTCAACTTCTTCTTCATTAACTTCTGCAACATTCGCAGTCTTAGATCTAATTTTCAATCTGTAGAACACCACCTCTCCTCTACTAAACCTCATCTTCTTTTCCTCACTGAAACTCAGGTGCCTGAGGCAACTGACAGTAGCCCATTTTCTGTTTCCTCCTACTTTATCCTCATTTTCAATACAAAGCTGGATGTTGCATCTCTGTGCGCAACGACTTAACCTGCTCTTGTGCCCACGCTCTTGAACCTTCCGAGTTTTCCACCATCTGGCTACAACTAGAGTCACTCTCAAAGTCAGTAAAGTTTGAAGTGGGGCATTTTCTCTAATCTTTCTCTTCTTTTCTCTCCTTTTTATCACATTTGAGTTGTGCTGTGATATACACCCTCTCCTTTTCCATCTTTTGTTTCTAATCTAACCATTACATTAGCCAATAGAGTTTGAACTGCAACATTTCCTCTTGTCTTTCTCCTCTTCCTCTCTTCTAACAGTGCCACACTAACCTAACCATTACATTTGGTGGTATAAATGAACCCTCTGACTGCCATTTGGTACACCTTTTCTTCATCCCCAATCACTCTGAGATATCTTTACAGCCACATTCAATCTTTAAACTGGGTAGAAATTACAAAATCTATTCTTTTTAATCACCTTTTTCTTGTAGATGCTTATAAAGGTCTCACGCATTGATTCTGGTGCTGCTAATTGTTTTGTATCACAGTGAAAGGGTTAGTTTCTTTGCAGTGACAAGTAATACTCTTTTTCTCTCTTTCCTCTCTTCTTCTGTCATTGTCCCACTAACATAACCACCACATTTTGTAGCACACATTAAGCTGTTTTTGTGACATGTACCCTTTTCTTTTTTTTTCCTCTCCTCTACCTTTTCCTCCTCCTTCTCCTCCTTTTTTCACAATACCCCACTAACCTAACCATCACTTTTGGTAGTATAACTTAAACTGCTTGTGACATGTATTCTACTCTCTCTCTCTCTTTGTGACAATGGTTCACTAACATCACTTTTGGCACATCAATTAAACTTTTAAGTGACATTTTCTCCTTCATTTTCTTTTTTTTCTTCTCCTTCTCTTCCTTTCTCTTCTTCCACCACTGCCACACTAACCTAACCATCACTTTTTCTTTCTTCTCCTCTTCCTCTTTTCTCTTCCATCAATGACTGGCTAACATCATCACATATTTATTTCTCCTCCATCATCCTCTTTTTCTCTTCTATCACAACCATGCTACCCTAACCATTACATTTTTCTTCTCTCTCTCTCTCTCTCCTTCCATCAATGCCTGACTAACATAATCATCATGCTTTTCTTTCCTCTCCCCGTCTTCCTCTTTCTTATATCAATGGCAAACTAACCTAATCATCACTTTTGGTAATATAAATTAAGTTGTTTTTGTGATATGTACTCTTTTCTTCTTCCTCTCCTTGTATTTCTTCCCCTCTTCCTCTTTCTCTCTTCTATCATTGCCCCATTAACCTAAGCATCACATTGCCAATATCAACTGAGCTGTTTGAGTTACTAAGTGTACTCATTTCCTCTCTCTCTCTCTCTCTCTCTCTCTCTCTCTCTCTCTCTCTCTCTCTCTCTCTCTCTCTAAATCTACTGTTTTGTATAATGTCACATATCCACTGTCTTTCATTGGTCCCTTTGTATGTTCTGTTGTCTAATTTTTGCAGTTTACTTATTATTTTAATTTTGTTATTGTTGTTGTTGTTCTTTTTTCACTTTTAAGGTTATTTATTTATTTATTTTTTATTATTTAACTTGCCCATTCCAATATTTTCTTCATAACCTTTGCAATTTTTTTTTTGTCATGCATTATTTCAACATTTCAACTCTCATTCCAATTTT
The DNA here is from genome assembly GCF_035594125.1 of Scylla paramamosain. Classification (NCBI taxonomy): domain Eukaryota; kingdom Metazoa; phylum Arthropoda; class Malacostraca; order Decapoda; family Portunidae; genus Scylla; species Scylla paramamosain. Next base: position 5,137,686 of record NC_087190.1, read on the forward strand.
TCCTCATATTCTTTTTACACTTTCTAACAAACAAAATTTCATCTTTTTTTTTTAATATTTCCCAGGATTTTCATGTAACACACTATCTTAACTGCTAATCCTTCCTTTTTTTTCATATTCTTCACACTCTGCACATAACTGTCATACAAACACATCTTTCATCTATTTACCTTACTTTTCTCAGGTTTTCCAGGTGTTTCAACAAGCACAATGTCTTAATTCTGCTAGTCCTCTTTTTCCTTCACATTTCCTTATATTTTTTGTACAATTTTATATTCTTTTCTCCACTTTTCCAGTATTTCCCACCAATATTATCTCAACTACTCTGGTTCTCCCTTTTCATATTTTTTACACTTGTGCAGCACTTCTAACTAACATTATCTTTACTCCCCTAATCTCCTTTCTCTGCATTTCTTCACACAATTACTTAAGACATCATATTTGCCTCTTTTTCAACACTTACAATTAACATTATTTTCACACTCCAAATCCTCACTTTCTGTGCATTTTTTCACTTAATTTCCAGTCTAAACCATTGTCTTTCTTTCCCCTCTCAAGCACTTCCAACTAACAGAAATACCTTCACTCTAATCCTCTCTTTTCACCACATTCTTAAAACTTGGCACTTTATTTTTCAGACAGCTAGATGGGGCTAAGAGTGTGTGTGTGTGTGTGTGTGTGTGTGTGTGTGTGTGTGTGTGTGTGTGTGTGTGTGTGTGTGTGTGTGTGTGTGTGTGTGTGTATTTATTTACCTAGTTGTGAAATACATGACAAGAGCCACACTAGGCTCGTGCCGTCACGTCTCCATATCAACTTTTATCTAGATTTTCTTTAAATTTATGAATTGTCTTCGAACACAGTCTCAATCATAAATTCATTCCACACTGTTATACTTCTGTGGGGGAAGCTATGTTTTTTTTATGTCTCTTCTGCAAACACTCCTCAATCTCCTTCCATGTTCTCGTGTCTCTCGTATCTGGTATCAAGAGGTCTTCTCTGTCCAACTTTTCCATTGCTTCCAATATTCTGTATATTGCTATCAAATCACCTCTTTCCCTCCTTTTTTCTAGTGTAGTCAGGCCCAATCTCTTCAACCTTTCCTCATAACTATACTCTCTTAAGCTTGCAGGGATTTTAGTTGCAGCTCTCTGGATTCTTTCTAACTTTCTTGTATCCTTTTTCAAACTTGGTAACCACACTAATGCTACGTGCTCCAATCTCGGACGTATCATCGTTGTTATCAGTCTTTTTTTATCATATCTTCAATATAAGAGAATGCTATCTTGATGTTTCTCAGCAGAATATATGTTTCTCCTATAATTTTGTTTATGTGCTTCCCAAATGATAAATTATCAGTAATAATTCCTCCTAGGTCTTTTTCTTCATGTGTGTGTGTGTGTGTGTGTGTGTGTGTGTGTGTGTGTGTGTGTGTGTGTGTGTGTGTGTGTGTGTGTGTGTGTGTGTGTGAGAATGACAGAGGGCTAAGAGTGTGAATGATATGTGGTGCCTCGTCTGGGCCACTCCACCTGGTAATGCCAGCATGGTACACACATGAAAGATAGCTAAGACATATTCTCAATCCCACATGTTCTTTTTCCAGCAGCAGCAGTGGCCCACACTCAGTCCACCACCTTGCCTCCCTCAGTAGTCAACCACCCATGCACTGCTGAGGAAACTAACCTGGTATAAGCCTGAGTGATGAAAATGCATAACTGTGTGTTTCTTTCTTTTCCTTCTTTTTTTTTTACCTGGGGATTAACACTCTGCTCTGCTGTCAGAATAACACTGGTTTTCACTCTCTTTCATGGATTTCTTATAGCAGGTTATGGTTTTCACTCATGCATTTCTTATAGCAGGTTAAAGTTTTTCTCAATAATACTTACTCTCCTTCACACTCACTGCCTCAAACATTAACACGCTTCACTCCCTCCCCAGCTACTGTCTATTAATGTATAAAGTTTCTTATAGCAGGTTAGAATTTTCCTGTACCTACACTCCTTCACTCTCCCTGCCTAAACATGCTTCACTCTTGTCCCTACCTGCAGTGTCCCCCAGCATCCTGTGTGTCAGGTTTGAGTTTTTTCCAATAGTATTTACTCTCCTCCACACTCTGCCTCAAACATGCCTCACTCCCTGACCACCACAGTCTCCCACCATTATAATGTACAGAGTTTCATCTCCTCCATCCTTTGTTTTCATAAGCACCTAATCTCTCCTCATAGCTTAGTATAAAACTGATTAAATTTCTCTCTTCAAAACTTTCTCATGATTGCAATATATACATGTTTTTTCTAACAAGTCAAGAGACATTTTTCACTCATGCGTGTTTCATAAAAAAGTACAATTTTGTTCTAAGGCTTAGTCTAATACAGGTAACAAACTTCCGGTTTCCTTCATAATTCTCATTAAATATAAAAACACATTTTCCTAGCAAGGCAAGCAACGGTTTTTGTGCTTATTTTGTAAAAAGTGTTCAATTTCTTTTTAATACAGGTAGCAAACTTCCATTTTTCCCTTTAATAAATTCATAAATATAAAACCTAACATTTTCCTATTGAGGGAACCAATATTTTTCGTACATGTTTTGTGGAGTGGGTAATAACTTTCTATAGTTATTCTAATACTGGTAAAAACCCTCCACAACCTTTCCCTCATAAAAGTAATGCCTCCATATACATCACTAACTAGGAAAGCATTGTCTGTTGTCCAAAAGTCTTGTCAAATACATGAACCCTATCTATGTAGTTTAGTTTAAAGCACTAAGAATTTGTTCAAACCTTTGCCTTATAAACTGGTAACAAATTCCTGCTCCATATACTTTTCTAAGAACAGAAATATCTTTGTCAACAAGTGTCATATCACACAGTTCAGTTCAACAGGCAGTGACCTTCTGCCACACATGTTACTCATGGAGGCATCAAAGTTGGTGCCAGATGTCCTTCCATCACAGGCCTGCCTCCACAGCATGGCAGCACTGGATGTGTGCGCGCACGCGCACACACACACACACACACACACACATACACACACTGCAGCACAGATGGCACCTGTGGAACTACTCCAGGCTGGGATAAAAAATGGATGAGTCCTGTGCTTTCCTCTTCTTGGTGGTGTACAGCTCTCTGTAGTTCCTAATGCCGTGCTCCACCAGGCCGCGCATGTCACAGCTCCTGGTACAGTTGGGGTCGTTGTCCTCCAGCACTGCCATGGCTTCCTCAAAGAGGGACAGCACGTGGCGTAGGAGAGTCACGTCCAGGGTCTTGGAGCTGTCCACCTCCTCACTGTCGCCCTGCAGGGTCTGGTCCAGCTCCATCTGGAAGAGGTCCCTGGTGGCGGCATCCTCGTCGTGGGTCCTGAGGAGGTCCCGCACGTCCTCCACTGTGACCTGCAGGAAGCCCACCTGGTGTGCCAGGGCCACCACGTCCAACTCAGAGGGCTTGCCAGGCAGCGCATGGCCAGGGGTGGCATACACACACTCGGGCCAGATGCTGAGCCAGGCAGCGTTCAGCGTAGCAGCAGTCACGTCGTCCCATGCCATGCTGATGTTGTTGAGTGCCTTCCTCACGTTGTAGTCCAGCCAGAACATGCGCACAGACTCCTTGTCCTCTCCCTCAGTCTCCCGCAGGAGGTGCCCCAGCAGGCGGTGTAGGTAGCGCAGCTTGAAGGCAGCCGTGATGCCGTTTTCCATGGGCTGCACCACCGACCTGCTCATGGTGGGCACAAACATCACCTCAATGTTGTCAGCCCAGTCATCCATGGAAGGGGGGAAGGCAGGGCTGTCATCCACCAGCAGCAGGAACCTGTTCTGCAGGCCGTGCTCTGCAGCGTACTCCCTGCACCGAGGCGACACATACTCCACCACGTAGTTCTGGCACAGGGCAGGCACCACCCTGCCCTGCGGCGATGACCTCCAGATCACCGGCAGATACTCCTTGATGTAGCCCCTGAGGGAGCGTGGGTTCTCCGTGTGGTACACCAGCAGGGGCTTCAGCTTGAGGTCCCCCATGGCATTGGCCCCAAACATGAGGGAGAACTGGTCCCGAGCACCCTGGCACACCTGCTTGTCCATGCTGATGATGGTATTGGCTGGAGGCTTCCTCCAGAACAACCCCATCTCATCCAGGTTGATGACCTGCCTGAGTGTGTAGCCTGCCACCTCAATCTTGGCCCTCAGCAGGGAGGAGAAACCCCTCGGCAAACCGACCCTTGGCTCCATGGCAGGCGGTGCCTCTGCCACACACCTCGGGCTGAAGGTGTGTGCTGTGGCCCTGGTCTCCACCACATCACTGGGCTCTGTTGCAGCTCTGGCCTTCACCGCACCACTGGGCTCTGCCGTGGCCCTTGCCTCTGCTGCACCACTGAAGTCCTCCTTGGGTTCTTCCACGGCTGCAGGCAGTGAGTAGATGAAGTGTTCCTTGAACTGCTGCAGCCAAGCATAGGAGGCTGTGAAGTTGTCCACCACCCCCTTGGTCTCCTCTGGACCTACACTCTGCCGCACAAACCTCCACAGGGACAGGGCCTTCTTCCGGATGGCGTCATCACTCACCATGTCAAGCTGGCTCAGCTGTTCATCCACCCAGATCTTCAGTAATCGCTCCATGTTCTCCATCACGACGTCTTCAGAATCCCCAGCGGTGACCTTTGTGTTTGCCGGCAAGGTATCCTGCGCAGCAGCCTTGATGTTCTGGGCGTTCTTCACCATGAAGTGAATGGTGGAGTGTGCCAGGCCCATGGAGCGGCTGATGTTGGTAATCTTCTCGCCCTGCTCAGCACGCCGCACCACCTCCAGCTTGGTGGCCAAGGGGTGGGGCCGCCGCTTCTGTTTCCGGTGCTTCTGCTTCTGCTGCTGCTGTGGGTTGGGCATCAGATTCTGGCAATTGTCCTTCAGGATGACCGTCATGTTCATCTTGTTGGCCAGCACCTTGAGGGCCGTGGCCTTCTGGGCCGCTGCCCTGATCTGCACCGAGGACCTCTTCATGTCATACACGGAGGACAATGGAATGTTCATGGCCTGGGCCACCTCACGCACCGACTCGCCCTTCTTGATGCGCCTCACCACCTCCATCTTGGTAGTCATGCTGTAGCAGGAATTGCTTTTCTTTACAACTGCAGAGGAAGTCTTCATTCTGACTTTCTTGGTGGCAGGAACTTTCACATTGCTAGTCAGAACCTTATGGGTGGCAACACTTTTCTCCTTTCCCACTAACACCTTTTTTGTGGCACCATCACGATTCCCATCCTTTGGCAACACCTTATTTGTAGCAGCACTTTTTCCTTTCCCCAGCAGATGGAGCAAGCCTGCTTGCTTGGCCATGGCCTTCACCTTATCGGCCTTCAACAATATGTCATAGACGGTTGCGCTGGGCAGACCCATCATTCTGGAGATCTCTGTCCTGGTCTCCCCTTTCTCACCGCGCCTCACCACCTCCAGCTTGGTGGTCAGTGGGCGACGCAGGCGAACAATTTTCCTCGGTGCAGCCATGATATGACGCTTGACAGACCTGCTCCCCATGTTCACTCACCACGGACTCAGTATCATGCCTGGCCCTACACGGCACCAACAGCCAGGGTGGCACTCAGCTCTCCTCACACCGCTCAGCCACGTCCCGTCTCCACTCCAGCACAACGGTCACTGGGGTGCCAAGGCAAGGCTGTTGGCTGCTGGCTGGCTCTGCCACCACCTGATGGCTGTGTTGCTGCTTCCCAGAGGACCTGAGGAAGCAACACAGATATGAAATATGTTTATATCACTATATTATAAAAAAAATAATGTCACTTTCAGAACAAATATCTTTTCTTTTTTTGTTTATTCTACTAGGAATTTCTTCACTTGAAAGACTGAGTCAGGAAGTTGTAATGATTGTTTAGATTTTGATCAGAAACTACCCCAAGAGCAGGGATGGAGGGAGCCAGGGGTAGTGTTGTCCCCCCACCCACAGTCCTGCAAGCTTGGTAAAGATGCTCAAAAACTGAAGTATTATATGTTAACTGCAGCTTTACTACAATTGTGTTTCTGGTGTTACATTCTGGTTGACAGTGAATCAATGAACTGTTCCTGTCATGGTGCTGGCCAACCAAGGAATTATGAACAAAAATTATATATATATATATATATATATATATATATATATATATATATATATATATATATATATATATATATATATATATATATATATATATATATATATATATATATATATATATATATGGGTTTAGGAAAGGGGATAAAAACCCAGGGAGGAGTTAGGATTCCTTTTAATCTCTAACATTTCGGCTGAATAGCCATCCTCAGAGAGACTCTGAGGATGGCTATTCAGCCGAAACGTTAGAGATTAAAAGGAATCCTAACTCCTCCCTTGGTTTTTATCCCCCTTCCTAAACCCAACTACTTGTCAACATGAACAGTTCATATATATATATATATATATATATATATATATATATATATATATATATATATATATATATATATATATATATATATATATATATATATATATTTTTTTTTTTTTTTTTTGTTTTGTTTTGTTTTGTTTGTTTGTTTGTTTGTTTGTTTTTTCTTTTTTTTTTGTTTTTGTTTCTTCAATCCATTTATCTTCAAACAAATATTCCTAACACGACAAGTGTCTCGTCAAGTCCAGTGTCTGCAGAGTGAGCCAACCACCACACAGCTGTTACTGGCTGAGACATATGTGACAACACGTGTCTCAGCCAGCCCACTCACCACACCACCTCACACCACCCCACTAACCACACCACATCACATCACACCACACCACCTCACTCACTCACACCACACCACACCACTTAACACCACCCCACCCCACACCACTATGCCAAACCATACATGCTCATCACTTCTGAGGGTACAAAGTTTACCAAGGGAAGCGTACAGACTCTATCACCAGATAAGGATAATACTGAAATAACATTAGCATTTTCTTCCAAAGACTAGGATAGGTTAATGCTATGGTAAATTTATATAAAAGCACCCGGCAAACATTTCTGGACGAAACTACATTTTTCTGGTAGATTTTGATGTGCTTTGAATGAATCTAGTAGCCATTTCTGCTGCAAATCAACAGTTTTTTTTTATACACCAACCACACACATGTAGACCAATGATTTGGGACAAAAACAAGCAGAGATTCATTAAAAAACCACAAAAATCTACCAGAAAAATGTAGTTTCATCCTCATGCATGACTGAAAAAAACTAACCAAACTAAACCAAACCAAACTAAACCTAATGTAACCTAACCTAAATAAACCTACCTTAATGATTAATTTGATAAAAATGAATATCTTAGGAATGAACAATTTGCATTGGTAAAGATACACACCACTGTGTTATATGTGAACCAAGTACTTCACTGAGAACAGTTTTTTTTTTTTTTTTTTTTCTTTTTGCTGTGAGATGGGTGCACTTATATAATAATACCAATGTTACTTTAACACCATCCCATGGTGCAGCCAGAAATAAGGTATTATTGCAGTTTCAACTAATACACCATACATAACTACAGCCCTTGGCAGGGTCTACATCTCACTGTCTGGAGCATTTGTAGCTCCACTTTACCCTTTTTTTTTTTTTTTATGTAGGAATGACACTGGCCAAGGGCAACAAAAATCTAATAAAAAAAATGCCCACTGAAATGCCAGTCCCATAAAAGGGTCAAAGCAGTGGTCAAAAATTGGTGGATAAGTGTCTTGAAACCTCCCTCTTGAAGGAATTCAAGTCATAGGAAGGTGGAAATACAGAAGCAGGCAGGGAGTTCCAGAGTTTACCAGAGAAAGGGATGAATGATTGAGAATACTGGTTAACTCTTGTGTTAGAGAGGTGGACAGAATAGGGGTGAGAGAAAGAAGAAAGTCTTGTGCAGCGAGGCCGTGGAAGGATGGGAGGCATGCAGTTAGCAAGATCAGAAGAGCAGTTAGCATGAAAATAGTGGTAGAAGACAGCTAGATATGCAACATTGCGGCGGTGAGAGAGAGGCTGAAGACAGTCAGTTAGAGGAGAGGAGTTGATGAGACGAAAAGCTTTTGATTCCACCCTGTCTAGAAGAGCAGTATGAGTGGAACTCCCCAAGACATGTGACAGACCTTGTCGGAAATAATAACTTCAGATTTTGAAGGGTTAAGTTATTTCTAGCTAAGATCTTAAGATCTCCAGTCGTCTCTCATAGGATACTAAGTGTGTTTATGTTTGTTATGAATGGTGTGCATGCACAATGGCAACATGACGTTGAGTCACATGTTAAGACCTATGATGATGTTGGGTTACCTGCTGCAAATCAGGTCCCATGGAAATTTGTTGGCTGATCACATATAGGAATATGTGTTTAGAGGAGGAAGGAAAACCCAGGACTGTCTGTGCTGCATCAGTCAGATCATGACTATGGAAGAGACGTGTGTTGGCCGTGAATATATGAACTGGCAGTTTACCACCATTTCCCTTAACTTCTTCTTAAGGTATTTTTTGTTAAGTAATTATTGTTGGTATGTAGTGATGACTGACAATGTAAGTTACAAAATGTTATGTTCTATTAGTTTACCTTATGGGGGGTTACAAGGTTAGGCTTGACTTTAAGGGGGGTTCAGGGGGGAGGTGAAACCCCCCCTGGTTAGGTTAGGTTGGTAATAGTAGGTAAGGATAGTGTAGAAAATTTTCGTTTTCGAAATATGATGTTTGTCATCCTTAGACTTTTTTCAGAAATATAAAAAATGCCTCATCTTAGATTTCTCTTCCCCGAGACCCTGCATTTCCACCAAGCCCCCATGCTTGTTGGCTTTAGTGGAAGAGATAAAGAGGATGAGAGTATTAGCTGAAACTGCAAATTTAGCTTAGTGACTGGACACAAGCAAGCAAAGTTTGCCTCCCTAACCCTCCTGTCACCTTTGATCTAAACTTGACCTAACTCACCCCTTAGGTGGAAACACTGTTACTTTATTATTATCTAAAGTAATGAATGGAATTAATTCAAACCCAGTCTAACTCGACCTAACCCAGCACTTGTATAAAAATGCCTTTGTTATTTCAATGTTACCCTTCTGTAGGGTTATGGAAATTACCTTGGAAGATTTACTTTTTCTGGGTAAAAATATGATGCTTTTCAAAACTGTGATCTGTACAATGGAGTCACCAGTTAAATTAAATAAGTGAATTAACCTACACCTAGTCTAAGCCCGCCCCCTGGTGAAGACACTAATGCTAGTTCAGTATCATCCAAGGGCAATACTGAGCTAACATTAGTGTTTTCATTCAAAGACTAGGATTGGTTAGTGTTACTTAAACACCATCCCAGAGTTCGTCCAGAAATAGTGAGTGACAGGAGACAAGCAAGCTAAGGTTACTTCCCTAACCTTCCAATCACCACTCAACACAGACCGAGACAAACATGGCACGCAGTAGCAGCAGCAGTAGCAACAGGCGTATGAGGCACCACCAGCCTCCGCACATCCACAGACACACAGCAAGGCGGCAAGCACGTACCCAGCAGGCCAGCGGTGACTTATAGAGGCAAAAGTACCGCCTGGGAGAAGTGGTGAGCGGCTACCAGACGCGCAGGTGCAGTATAACACACTCCAACAGGCCAACGGAACCAAAGACGGGGCTCGCCAAAAGTATACTTTCCTTGGGCCTCACCAATCCAGTGGCTTGATTATAAGAAAAAAAAAAAAAAAAAATTACGTATTGTTCTTTTTGTTTCTTTAATGTATTTATTTTCAAGCAAATATTCTCCAATATTGGGAGCTGTGTTTGCAGAAATCCTACTGGCCTCAGAAGGCTACAACTCTTGTGATGCGGCGATGCCACTTAAGTGTTCATATCTGTCTCCTTTTGTCCTCTGGCTTGGCCAGTGTTTAATGTTGCGGGTATTACAGGTTTGCCTTCCGGGGTTCCTTAAAAGTTCTTAATTTTACAAAGAAAACGGCAGAAACTTCTTAAGGACTTACAAAGTTCGTGAATCTTTAGCCTGATGGTCCTCTATAGATTAAACACTAAACAGGAAGGTACACTTCACCCAGAACGTAGCAAGATCTAGTTCTTGAGAACTTGCACCCCATCCCAAACATTTTTTTTTTTTTTTCATGTAGAAAGGACACTGGCCAAGGGCAACAAAAATCAAATAAAAAAAAAAATGCCCACTGAAATGCCAGTCCCATAAAAGGGTCAAAGCAGTAGTAAAAAATTAATGAATAAGTGTCTTGAAACCTCCCTCTTGAAGAAATTCAAGTCATAGGAAGTGGAAATACAGAAGCAGGAAGCAGGAAGGTGGAAATACAGAAATAAAGAAGAGAAAGGGATGAATGATTGAGAATACTGGTTAACTCTTGCGTTAAGAGAGGTGGACAGAATAGGGGTGAGAGAAAGAAGAAAGTCTTGTGCAGCGAGGCCGCGGGAGGAGGGGAGGCATGCAGGTAGCAAGATCAGAAGAGCAGTTAGCATGAAAATAGCGGTAGAAGACAGCTAGAGATGCAACATTACGGCGGTGAGAGAGAGGCTGAAGACAGTCAGTTAGAGGAGAGGAGTTGATGAGACGAAAAGATTTTCATTCCGCCCTGTCTAGAAGAGTGGTATGAGTGGAACCCCCCCAGACATGTGAAGCATACTTCATACGTGGACGGGTAAGGCCCTTGTACAGAGTTAGCAGCTGGGGGGGGGGGGTGAGAAAAACTGGCAGAGACGTCTCAGAACGCCTAACTTCATAGAACCTGTTTTAGCTAGAAATGAGATGTGAAGTTTCCAGTTCAGATTATAAGTAAAGGACAGACCGAGGATGTTCAGTGTAGAAGAGGGGGACACTTGAGTGTCATTGAAGAAGAGGGGATAGTTGTCTGGAAGATTGTGTCGAGTTGATAGATGGAGGAATTGAGTTTTTGACGCATTGAACAATACCAAGTTTGCTCTGCCCCAATCAGAAATTTTAGAAAGATCAGAAGTCAAGCGTTCTGTGGCTTCCCTGCGTGAAATGTTTACCTCCTGAAGGGTTGGACGTCTATGAAAAGACGTAGAAAAGTGCAGGATGGTATCATCAGCGTAGGAGTGGATAGGACAAGAAGTTTGGTTTAGAAGATCATTAATGAATAATAAGAAGAGAGTGGGTGACAGGACAGAACCCTGAGGAACACCACTGTTAACAGATTTAGGAGAAGAACAGTGACCGTCTACCACAGCTGCAATTGAACGGTCAGAAAGAAAACTTGAGATGAAGTTACAGAGAGAAGGATAGAAACCGTAGGAGGGTAGTTTGGAAATCAAAGCTTTGTGCCATACTCTATCAAAAGCTTTTGATATGTCCAAGGCAACAGCAAAAGTTTCACCAAAATCTCTAAAAGAGGATGACCAAGATTCAGTAAGGAAAGCCAGATCACCAGTAGAGCGGCCTTGACGGAACCCGTACTAGCGATCAGATAGAATGTTGTGAAGTGATAAATGTTTAAGAATCTTCCTGTTGAGGATAGATTCAAAAACTTTAGATAGGCAGGAAATTAAAGCAATAGGACGGTAGTTTGAGGGATTAGAACGGTCACCCTTTTTAGGAACAGGTTGAATGTAGGCAAACTTCCAGCAAGAAGGAAAGGTAGATGTTGACAGACAGAGCTGACTAGGCAAGGTGTAAGCACGGAGGCACAGTTTCGGAGAACAATAGGAAGGACCCCATCAGGTCCATAAGCCTTCCGAGGGTTTAGGCCAGCAAGAGCATGGAAAACATCATTACGAAGAATTTTAATAGGTGGCATGAAGTAGTCAGATGGTGGAGGAGAGGGAGGAACAAGCCCAGAATCGTCCAAGGTAGAATTTTTAGCAAAGGTTTGAGCGAAGAGTTCAGCTTTAGAAATAGATGTGGTAGCAGTAGTGCCATCCGGTTGAAATAAAGGAGGGAAAGAAGAAAAAGCACAGTTATAGGAGATATTTTTGGCTAGATGCTAGAAGTCACGAGGGGAGTTAGATCTTGAAAGGTTTTGGCTAGTTGGGGAACAGACTTGGCATGGTTCCGGGCAGAAATATAAAGTGCATGAGATTCTGGTGATGGAAGGCTTAAGTACCTTTTGTGGGCACGAGAACAAGCTGTGTTAAACCAAGGTTTAGAAGGTTTAGGACGAGAAAAAGAGTGAGGAATGTACGCCTCCATGCCAGGCACTATCACCTCTGTTATGCGCTCAGCACACAAAAACGGGTCTCTGACACGGAAACAGTAATCATTCCAAGGAAAATCAGCAAAATACCTCCTCATGTCCTCCCAACTAGCAGAGGCAAAACGCCAGAGGCACCTTCGCTTAGGTGGATCCTGAGGAGGGATTGGAGCGATAGACAAGATACAGATATGAGATTGTGATTAGAGGAGCCTAACGGAGAAGAAAGGGTGACTGCATAAGCAGGATTAGAGGTCAGGAAAAGGTCAAGAATGATGGGCGTATCTCCAAGACGGTCAGGAATACGAGTAGGGTGTTGCACCAATTGCTCTAGGTCGTGGAGGATAGCAAAGTTGAAGGCTAGTTCACCAGGATGGTCAGTGAAGGAAGAGGAAAGCCAAAGCTGGTGGTGAACATTGAAGTCTCCAAGAATGGAGATCTCTGCAAAAGGGAAGAGGGTCAGAATGTGCTCCACTTTGGAAGTTAAGTAGTCAAAGAATTTCTTATAGTCAGAGGAGTTAGGTGAAAGGTATACAGCACAGATAAATTTAGTTTGAGAGTGACTCTGTAGTCGTAGCCAGATGGTGGAAAACTCGGAAGATTCAAGAGCGTGGGCACGAGAGCAGGTTAAGTCACTACGCACATAAACGCAGCATCCAGCTTTGGATCGAAAATGAGGATAGAGAAAGTAGGAGGGAACAGAAAAGGGGCTACTGTCAGTTGCCTCAGACACCTGAGTTTCAGTAAGGAAAAGAAGATGAGGTTTAGAAGAGGAGAGGTGGTGTTCTACAGATTTAAATTAGATCTTAGACCGCGAATATTGCAGAAGTTAATGAAGAAAAATTTGAGGGGGGTGTCAAGACACTTAGGGTCGTCGACAGAAAGGCAGTCCGACCTGGGGACATTTATGGTTCCCTCCCCAGATGGGGACTCCGAGGCTGGTGTAGGAGTCGCCATGATGATTTTAAAATTTTTGACTGAAGGTGTGTGTGTTATTAGGTGCTTATAGTTTTGTGTGGAGGAAGAGTTGTCTTTAGAGGGCAGGCTGTGACTGCTCCCTTGTGTTGTGAGACACGAAGGGAAACGTTCAATGAGGTCACAGCTGGGTTTAATGATAAGTTCACAGCACCCCCTGAACAATGCTTTAGACCTCACTGGGAGTAATTATCGTTTCGGCAGGTGTTTACTGCCTCCTCCATACTGTCTACTGCCTCCTCCATACAAACATGAGCTACTTCACATTAAAGTGACATTAAAAACTTGTGCATGGCAAACAGCTACAGGTATATGTTTACACACAGGTCCAAGACGAGTTCAAACCCTTGGTTAAAACCAAGGAACGTATAAAACCCTCCCTCTCATGGATCTCAAGGGATGTTGGGGGTTCAGTAAGTGTAGGAAATGATAAGCGGCCCTGACAAAGCAGAATAGTAGAATTAATTCAAAACTGTGGGTAATTGGTATACCAGATATGATATAAATAAAAACCAATTACTAAAAGCTAACCGGAGAGAGAGAGAGAGAGAGAGAGAAAGAGAGAGACATCTGGATTGGCAGTTTTACGAACGGCACAAAATCCGGATTGTCAAGAACACAACACTGGAAGGGCATGGCAGGCTGAGGGAATTGTGTAAGAATGATTTGAAACTGAGGAAAGACGAAAAATTAGGTAGAGTTGTAAAGAAATACCCTCCTTCCTGACTGTCCTTTAGCCTCCGCACTCTTACCTGCACGGCTTGGAGCTTGTAACACTTAGTAGGTAAGGAAAAGAAAAGAAAAAAAAAAATTAGTTAATCGTTGGAGGGGTAAACAAGCTACTTTACTAACAAAACATTAATACACTCTGTTTTTATCTGTTGGTTCTGCACCAGGTACGTAAATAATGTTTTACTTGTATTTTTATGACATTATTTCATTGAGAGAGAGAGAGAGAGAGAGAGAGAGAGAGAGAGAGAGAGAGATGGGGGCTGGAAAGAGGGACGAGAAGGGTTATGTGGGGCGAGAGAGGAAGAAAGCAGGCCAAAAATTAACATCAAAGGGAATTCTGGCCAATGACAACTGCCGTGAAGATAGAAAAAAAAAAAAAAAAAAGTAACCGCTTTCGTTACTTAGATAGGAAAGCTGAAGCTGCTTCATCAGTTCTGGAGCTGCCTGTACCTGCCTAACACAGCCCTCCACTAAGATTTAAGTCAAAAGTAACTCTAGCTGATGACAAAGTAAAAAAAAAAAAAAAAAACGCTTTTTGTTAGGTGTATAGATAGGAAAACTGCTTCATCAAATGTGGAACTGTCTGTACCTATCTAACTCAGTCGTTCACTCTACCAAACCCTTGACTAACTTTACTTCCAAAGGACTGGTGCAGCACAGGTTAGGTTAGCTACCCCAGTACGTCGTAAGCAATTTCCTCTCTGCTTGACTCACCATATTAAAAGGGTAGCCAGGTAAACCTTCTCCCCTGCCTCCTCACCTCTCCCCACCTGTCCACCTTTCTAACACCTGACAGGTTAGGAAGAACAGCTTCACTATCTAATTATCTGAGGTGTTAGCAATTTGGGTATTATGGAAGTAACCTTAGCCTACTGATTTTGAGACAATGACTTTATTTCTGGGCAAAGTACAATGTCTTTTTAAATGGTGATACATTTGTACATACAATGAAGAGACTAACAGTGTAATTATGTATTAAATGAATCCAAACCTAACCTAATACTCAGATGACAGTGATAATGTTACTTAATTCTCGTAATATCCCTCTTTTATTATTGAAGCTTATCAGTTTTATTGAATTATTTCTGGCTGCTCAGAAAAAAAAAAAATAATAGGGAAGAGTGTCTAGCATGAACTGAATTAATTTAAATCTAACCTAACCCTAGATGAAGATGGTAATGTGCCTTCAATATTATTATTATTATTATTATTATTATTTGAACTTATTAATTTTTTTATTTTATTAATTTGTCTGCTCGGAAAAAGAATTGGATAGGGAAGAGTGTCTACCACGACCGAATGAATATAAACCTAATCCAACCTTTGGATGAAGACACTAATGTTACTTCACTATTTATCTCTCATTATTTAAGCTTATCAATTTTATTTTATTTATTTCTGTCTGCTTGAAAAAAAAGAGTTGGATAGGGAAGAGTGTCTAACATGGTATAGCCTTTGCAGTCATGTGGTCAGCGCCAATACAATAGGTAGTTTCAAGAGAGGGTTAGATGATTATATGGATAGGGAAGACAGGTGGTATTAGAAAGGTTGGCAAGGGTGGGGAGTTCATGATTAGTACAAGAAGCCTTTTTCAGTTGCCCTTCTTATGTTTTTATGGAAGTCAGCTTAGTTGAGATATTCTGATATCTTTCCCTCTATTACTGTATTTTGTGAAAGTCAGCCATTACTCAGCCCTTTTTATGATTGTAAGCCTATTGGTCAGCTTCCTTGATAGGCATTCACTTGAAAAGTAAAGAAAAATAAATGATAATACATACATATGTACAAAAAAAGGGTGATGGCCAAGACAAGGCACACACTTTCACACTGACACTCATTCACACACTCTCTCAGCCCCTTAACCCTCCATGGAGAAGAGAACGTATTCCTGCCCTCACTTTGTGGGGATCAGCCACACAACTTGGACAAAGGCTAATAATAAAAATAATAATAATAATAATAATAATAATAATAGCAGTAGCAGTAGTAGTAGTAGTAGTAGTACTAGTAGTGGTAGTAATAATAATAGTAATATATAATAATAATAAATGATTATTATATGTAATAATAACAATAATAAAACCCCCAAGGAATGGGCAGAAAAGTAATAATAATAATAATAATAATAATAATAATAATAATAATAATAATGATAATAATAATAATAGTAATAATGATCAATAGAACACATGACTGTAAATAAATAAATAAATAATAGAATAAATCAATAACAAAAATACAATAAATAAAAAAAATAGTGGCATAAATCAGTAACAAAAAAAAACAGCCAACAGGAATGTACAAGCAGAAGACAAGCATGGCCAGCATTGTGACCACTGAGCAGCAGTTGAGACTGTCATGAACCAAGACCTCCCTGTAACAACAATAAACCTCCCCAGGCACCTAAATGGCTGAGGGGCTGCGGCGACAAGTATTGTCCGTCTACCGCCACATCTTGCGTGTCGGGCGGCGGTGGGAGGCCCTGGAGCCGGCACACACCCAGGAGGAGCGGCAGTACATCTTGGCGGAGGCGCGCACTCTTTTCCGAGCTAACCAGCACCTCACGGATTCCGCCACCATCAGGGAGTGTCTGGTGGAGGCTGAGTCACGGCTTGAGATTGGTGAGTAGGTGGGTGGGTGTGGGGCTTGTGGCTTTGGATGAGGTGTAGTGGTGTTCCCTGGTGATTGGGCCTTGTATGTGTCTCTTGCTGTTACGGAGTTGGTGGGAATGTAGAGGCATTGCTGGTGAGTGGGCAGTGTGTCTTGTGGCTTTGTTGCTGAGTGGGTGGGTGTGTAGAGGTATTGCTGGTGAGTGGGCAGTGTCTTGTGGCTTTATTGAGTGGCTGGGAGTGCAATGCTGTTCCCAGTGAGCTGTGTCTGTGGGTCTTCTAAAAAGTTTCTATATAGACTTACATCCTCACAATCTAGGCAGTAAAATTGAGATCAGCATGAAATATTGCAACAAGACTCTTAATGAAGCAGAGGTAGTGAGCTAACCCTCCCTAACACCCCTCCTTTCCCCTGGCAGCCCTGCACTACCGGACGCCCTTCCCTCGTCCCGTCAACATGCCACCCCTCACCATTACCAAGTCCTGGGGCAAGAGGAACCTCCAGCGACAAAGACGTGCCCGTCCTGTCTATGTTAAGTCTCTGGACACTGAGCCAACTTAGAATGTGGGGTATCTTTATTGTTTATTGTTATTGTTTGCGTGGAAGACTTCAAACTGCATAATAGACCAAAGTAGAGAGTGTAGATAGACATGAATGAATGCTTTTTTTTTATGCATCTTCCAGTGAAAAGTTTCGAGGACTCTACGGAGACTTGAGCCGAGGAGGTTTTGAGATTTTTGCCTCGTATTTACATCTCGAGTGTGTTTATGTTCCTTCTTGTGGATGCTTATAAAGATTTCATGCATTGTCTCTAGTGCTGTTAATTGTTTTGTATTGCAGTGAAAGAGTGGAGGTGAGAGGCAGGTAAGAACAGGTGTATAGTGTAGTAAAGACAGGTGTATAGTGTCAAGGTGAGAGGCAGGTAACAGTTGTATAGTGGTAAGGTGTGAGAGGCAAGTAGGAGGTGGTGTATAGTGAAGTGAAGGCAGGTGTACAGTGAAAGTGTGAAAAGCAGGTGTATAGTGAATGAAGGCAGGTGTGTATAGTAGTGAAGTTTGAGAGGCATGAGTGAAGTGTGTAGTGGCAAGGCATGAGAGGCAAGTGGTGGTGGTGATGGTAGTGTCACGTATTGAATAGTGTATATAAGTAAGTTATGAGGGGCAGGTATGAGGTGATGGTGGTGGTGATAGTGGTGTCATGTATAGAATGGTGAGAAGTGCTTATCTTTGTACACTGAATGCCTCTTCATATGAGTGACTGGGGAGTTAAGTGTACTTCATAGTAAATAAAGATGTATATATTTTGATCTGTTGTTTTTTTTCTCTCTCTGTCTCTCTCTCTTGCATTTGTACTATTGGGGAAACTCTAACTTGGTGTAAGAAATGGTATAAGAAGTGCATGAAAAGAAGAAAAAGAAAAACCTTAACTATTTTGACAGTATGGAAAATTATTAATCATCAGGTGGAAAAATTAATTTACACAGTTTTGCTTTTCATCACTCAAGCATATACAAGGTTAGAGTTTTCTCATTAGTATGTAAAAAAAAAAAAGTGTTATACAAAAGTGAAAAAAAGAAAATCATTCATCAACTTTATTAACTTACAAAAAAATCTACAAAAAAACAACCCACTTTAATATTTCCTTCCCCTCTTTCCCCTCATATTCCCACCACCTCTCTTAGCCCCTCCCCTTGACCTCTTGAACCCCACTCCCCCCATCTTCTTGGCCCCTGCCCCTCCCCCCATCTTCTTGGCCCCTGCCCCTCCCCCTCTCCTGGGCCCCATCCCCTGCCCCTTCCCTCCCCCTCTCCTCGGGCCCGTCCTCTTGCCCCGCCAGTTCTGTTCCTTCATCTTCCGGTCCCTCTCCACCTCCCATGTGAGCTGCTTGGCATCTGCGGAAGAAACAGGTGAGGATGAGTGGTAGGAGGTGGAGGAGCAGGAGGTGGAGAAAGAAGTGGTGATTTGTTTCATGAATAATAATAATAATAATAATAATAATAATAATAATAATAATAATAATAATAATAATAATAATGACAATAATAATAAAGTGATTATAAAAAACAACAGGAAAGAGATGAGTAATAAAAAACAGTAACTAATCTAGAAATGCTAATTTTTCACAATAAAATTATAACTACAAAATATAATAAAAATACAACACAGTAATTAATAAATAATAAAAAAAAAGATAAATAAATAGATCATGAAAATTCATACATAGGAGAATTCTTATACCACGAAAGTGACACAAGTGAAGGTTAGAAGAGAAAGAAAATCTAAAATACCTGTGTTAGTGATTTTAATTGTATTATAAGAAAGAGACGAGGAGAAAGGCAATAGAAATATGAGAGAAATGAGAATAAAAGAGAGCACTCACATTCTCCTCTTTGTTTCTTAATGAAAAAAAAAGGAAAAAAGAAAAAAAAACAATAATAATAATAAATAGATAAAAATAACAATGACAAATATGAGAACAAATGAGGGAGAAACATGGCACTTCTGAACAACAGCAATAACAACAACAACAAAGAAGATGAACAACAATAACAAGAATACCACCACCACCACAACCACCACCAACAACAATCATGGCAATTTTGAACAACAAAATAACAACAACAATCATGGTAATTCCGAACAAAATAACTACTACAACACCACCAAAACACAAAAGAACAACAACACCACTAACAACAACCAAGGCAATTCTGAACAACACAACAACAAAACCAAGAAGACCATCATCACCAAAACCAAAAAGAAAACAACAACAACAACAACAACCACCACCACCATCACCACCACCAGCAAGACTCACGTGCACGGTCCCTGTTGGCCAGTGCCTGGGAGGTGCCACTGCCAGGGTCACCAGCACCCTCGTTCTCCTCCAGCAGGTGTGCAAAGCTCTCCGCGCTGGCAAACATGGCCCCCAGACCCTCCTTGTCCCCGTCACCCTCCTCCGCCCAGCGCTGCTTCTGCTTCTTGCCTTTCTTCCCCTGAGGCACACAATGTATTAGGCATGATTATTATTTACTGAGCTACTTGACTTTATTTACTGCTTTACTCATTATTACTTACTCATCTATTTAACATTTTTTATTTACTGGTCTACTAAGCATTATTATTTACTGATCTACTCAACATAATCATTATTTACTGATATACTTGCCATTATTATCTCCCAATCTACTCAATCTAACCTACTCTGCCTAACCTAACTCTACTCCTTATGGTCTCATTGTGAAGGGGCAGGGATAGACCAGTATGTGCTTTGGGGCCTTGCTGTGGGTATGTGTGGCCAGGTGTGCTGTGCCTAAGCTCCTGTGATGTAGTAGAGTGGTCCACGAGACTGTCCCTTATACTGGGGCTGATGGGGCTGAGAGTGTGAATGGTGTGTGTGTGTGTGTGTGTGTGTGTGGTGCCTTGTCTGCGCTGCCCTGTGTGGGATTGCTGGACTGGTGTATAGATAGATAGACAGATGGATAGATAGACTATTTTTATGTTCTTTACCTATAAAACTAGTAAAGATTTTCACTGCTTTGTTTGAAGATTAATGCAGGTCCTTCCTTACATCTAATACTTGGCTAATACATAATGTGCTTTTATTTAATAGTCTTCCCTCTGATGGTGTTGTTTATACATGCATACACACATATTGTCATCCATGGCCTTTGATTTCAGAGCAGAGATGTTGGTTTGAAGGAAAGGCTGGGTGAGTTTATGCATGAAGATGACATGAGTAAGATTTAGTGAGAGATGATGAAGCTTTGGTGAGAGATGAGTAAATATGAGTAAGTTTTGGTGACTGATGAGTAAGTTTTGGTGACTGATGAGTAAGTTTTGGTGACTGATGAGTAAGTTTTGGTGACTGATGAGTAAGTTTTGGTGACTGATGAGTAAGTTTTGGTGGCTGATGAGTAAGTTTTGGTGGCTGATGAGTAAGTTTTGTTGACTGATGAGTAAGTTTTGGTGGCTGATGAGTAAGTTTTGGTAACTGATGAGTAAGTTTTGGTGGCTGATGAGTAAGTTTTGGTGGCTGATGAGTAAGTTTTGGTGGCTGATGAGTAAGTCTTGATGGCTGATGAGTAAGTCTTGATGGTAAGTGACAGTATGTTTTGAGCACCCCATAGCTGTCTAGTGTGGTCAGCTTGTCTTCAGCACCCCTCCCAACAACCCAGCCTCCCAGCCCCTTCAGCCCCCTCAACTCCTCCTAGTCCCCTTCAGCCCCTCCTAGCCACCTCAGCCCCTCACACTCACCACTACTGTATTCCCCTTCATCTTCTTCTTGGGCGGCCCCTCCTCGAATTCATCATCTGGAAAATAAATAAATATATAAATAAATATAAATGAAAAGGAAATAATTAAGATCTCAACTTGACATTCTCTCTCTCTCTCTCTCTCTCTCTCTCTCTCTCCAGAAAATAAATAATGAAAAATAGAAAACAAGAAATAATGAAAACAACTTTCTCTCTCTCTCTCTCTCTCTCTCTCTCCTTACCTGAAAATGCTGCAGTTTCTTCATCAAAGCCGAAGTCATCATCATCACCACTACCACCACCACCAAAACCATCATCATCACCATCTCCTCCAAAGTCCATTTCATCACCATCGCCTTCACCATCACTCCCAAAGCCCCCCTCAAAGTCATCATCATCAGCATTGTCATCACCATCATCATTGTTGTCGCCTTCACCTTCATTATCCTTGCCTTTCCGACCTGCAGTTGATGGTTTAGAGAAAAAGAGAAAGGGTAGTTAGTGATGGGTACTACTACTACTACTACTACTACTACTACTACTACTACTACTACTACTGATACTAATACCTGTTCAAATACTCCTCCTCCTCCTACCACTACTACTACTACTACTACTGTACTACCAATGCAAGTACTCCACCTCCTCCTCCTTTCACTACTACTACTACTACTACTACTATTATACTACCAATGCAAGTACTCCACCTCCTCCTTTTACTACTACTACTACTAGTACTATTATACTACCAATGCAAGTACTCCACCTCCTCCTATTACTACTACTACTATTGATACTAATACCTGTTTAAATACTCCTCTTCCTTTCTCCTCCTCCTCCTACTACTACTACTACTACAACTACTACTACTACTACTACTACTACTACTACTACTGCCACCATACTACCAATGCAAGTACTCCACCTCCTCCTCCTATTACTACTACTACTACTACTACTACTACTACTACTACTAATTTATATCACTAAAAAAATAATAATGGTGCTGCTGTTACTACTACTACTACTATAACTACAACTAACAATAATGATAAGAATACTAAAATACAACAATAACAAAAATAACAAATAACAAATAAACACCACAACACCACAACACCACCACCACCACCACCACCTCACCTTTCCTACCACCTCTGGGTTTCGCTCCAGCTGCAAAATCCATCTCCTCATCCACGTCACCACCACCACCACTACCATCCGCCTGGCCAAGGAAGGTGTCAAATTCGTCGTCATCCACTGAATCATCGCTGTCACTCTCCGCCTCACCCGCTACACCCTTCCTTGCCACCCCTGCCTTGAACTGAGTGAAGTACCTGTGGGTGGATGAAGGGGTGGATGGGTCTGAGGGTGGGAAGAGTAAATGAGGTTAAATATTCTCTCTCTCTCTCTGAAGGGACATGTGTGAGGGAGAAGAAGAGTAAATTTGATTAACTATTCTCTCTCTCTCTCTCTCTCTCGTTTTCTAGATCATCGCTACTTTCTCATCCTCTTCATCTTTTAGGGTTAATCTCCCCCTCTCTCTCAGTATCACAGCCTCTTCCTCCAGTTACACAACCTCTTCCACCTCCTCCTCCTCTATCTCCTCTTCAGACTCTATCTCACAACCTCTTCCTCCTCATTCTCCCCTTACTCTATCTCTTCCCCTTCCTTCTCTTCCTCTTTCTCCTCTAACTATCTCACAACCTCTTCCTCCTCCTCCTCTTACTCTGTCTCTTTCTCTTCTTCCCCTCTTCTAATTCCACCTCTACAAGATCTTCTCCTCCTCCTCCAGTTACACAACCTCTTCCTCCTTCTCTTCCCCAACATCACCTACTTCCACTATCATCACCACCACCCTCACCTGTGGAAGAACACCTCATCCTCAGGCACTTGGTGGGGCTCCAGGGCACTGAACTCCTCAGTGTTCACGGCAATGCCACGAACCCCCTGCGGCACGTACTGGTTGCGGCGCCCCAGCACGTCCCCACCCGCACCTAGGGGAGGCAATGGGGTATGGGGATTGTATGGGTATGGTTTGGTATTGGGTTGTGTTATTGTTTTGGTATCTCTAGTGGAAGTTATTGGGTTTTCAAGGGTATTTTTGTGGTTATAGTGAAGTTGGAAGGATCTAGCAGAGCTTGTTAGGGTTTTCAAAGGTGTTTTTGTGGTTATGTTTTTAGTTTGACAAGAATTTTACACTTTTAACAGGTTCAAGAGAAAGCTGTTGGGATGTTCAAGGATGTTTCTCTCTCTCTCTCTCTTCCCCCCCAACATTCTTCACAACCACCATTCAAGCACATACCACCACCACACTATACCACTCCCACCCACAACCCCACAACATCCTCCACCACACACAACCCCCCATACCCCCACCTTCCACCCCAACACCATCCCCCCCACTCACTATCTTTCCCCATGCTGGCCATCTTCTTGGGGTTACGGTAGACAAATCTATCAAGGAACCTGATGAGGGTGAAGTCCTGGAGTGGGTCACCAGAGTACTCCACCGGTTGCCCCTCCAACACCCGGCTGGCAAACACTGCGACGGAGGGGTGGAAGTGTGCCTGTGGAGTGCAAGAGGGGTGATGGGTGAGAGGATAAGGTAGTGAGAGGGGTGAGGGGTGAAACAGGGGGTTTTGAAATGGGGAGGAGTGAGAGAAAATGGTGTTTTTGAAAGGGATGAGGTGATAGAATGGGAGTTTTGAAAGGGTGAAAGGGTAGAAAAGGGATATTTTGAAAGGGGAGGGGTGAGAGGAAAGGGTATTGAAAGGGTGATGGGTAAGAGATGATGAAAGGGAAATTTTGAAGTGAAAGGGAGTTTTGAAGGGGTGAAGGAGTAGAAAAGGGGAAGTTTTAAAGGGGAGAGGGGTGATGGAGGGGAATTTTAAAGGGGGAAGAGAATGTAAGGGGTGAGAGAAAGGGAAAGGAAGAGTAGATGAAAGGAAGAAGAAAAGTTTCTATAGTTTTCCACTTCTTTCTCTCTCTCTCTGTCTCTCTTTTATATCTCACCAAAGCCTTCTTAAACAAAATCTCTCCCATTGAAATAAAATAAAATAAAATAAATAAATAAATAAATAAATAAATAAATAAATAAATGAATAAATAAAAAACCCCACTAAAACAAAGAACAAAAAAAAAATAAAAATAAAAACCACACAAAAAAAATAATAATAAAGAGAAACAAGACTTAAATATTTATCATTAACCTTCAAATCAACAATAAACATAATTTTTCTCACCAACAAACAACTAAACAACAATAACTATGGAAATAAAACACACACACACAAACACACACACTCTTCAATACACCTCTATCCCCCCATTCTCTCTCTCTCTCTCTCTCTCTCTCTCTCTCTCACCTTGAGGTACCCCAGTTCCCACAAAGAGGAGTACTGGGCACCACAGTAGAGGGGGTTCCTGTGGTGGGGGTCGTACTGCACCCTGTGACTCACCCCCCCACCCCCTACACCACCAGGGTTCAAGAGGTGGTGCCAGGAGGATGTAGTGGTGAAGGCTGGCTTGGTGTCCTCTGTGGTGGTGACGGTGGTGGTGTTTAAATCATCATCACCTTTTTCCTTCTTGATTTCAATGATGTCGCTGTTTTTGTCATCTTCCTCGTCCATCTGTTCTTGTTTCACGTCCGTTTCATCATCCTTCACGTCCTCTTCCTTCACCCTCATCACTTCCTTCTCCTCACTCCCTTCCTCTTCCTTATCCAAATCACCTTCCTTTATATCTTCCTCTCCCTCATCATCCAAGTCTTCATTCTCATCCAAATCACTTTCCTTCACATCCTCATCCTCCACATCAGGGAACACCTCAAGGTCGTCCTCCAGCTCGCCAGGGCCAGAGGGGGGGGCACGGAGGAGGGTGGAGAGGGAGTGTGCCAGGGACGGCCTCTCTTTCACCACCTCTGAGACCAGGTACAGCACCCCACAGGCCACGGCAGGCCCCTGGTACTGGCTCACCTGGGGGAAGACGAGGAGGAACGATGGTAGTGAAGGGTGTAGTGGTGATGGTAATGAATAGTGGTGTAGAAATAGTGTAGAAGAACGAAAAGAACAACAACACCAACAAAAACATCAAAAGGAAAAAGAAGAAAACAGAAAATATATATGAAATGGATGGAAAGGAAAGGGTAAGAAGAAGGAGGAGGATGTAAAGGAGAGAATAAAGAAAATATAGATGTTGATGAAGAGAAGCAAAAGGAGGAAGAGATGATGAGCAAAGAGAAAAAAGGAAAAAAATATGATTTATATATGTATGTATGTATGTATGTATATTGAAGAATGAAGTAGAATGATGATAATATAAGGATAGTGATGTAGAAAGATGGTTGTATAGAGGAAGAATGATGAAAAATGATGATAGTGATGTAGAAGAGTGATATGGAATGATGATACTAAGGGAGAATAATGTGGAATTACAAAAATGTAGAGGAAGAATGAAGAAGGAAGATGATAATGTAGAGGAAAAGTGTAGGAGAATAATAACTACAAAGAGGAACAGTGGGTGTGGAATGACGATAAAGCAAGAATGAAGTAGAATGACGCCACAACAGAGTGACACAGAACAGGTGGCAGAGTGAGCAGAAAGGAAGCATTCAACTGTCAATGGTCACAACTTCAACCCCTCACCTGCAGATAACCAGCTAACCTAACCACAACCTACAGGAGTCATCACCAATACAACACTCCACCTTCTCTCACCCTATTCTGTCCACCTCTGTAATGCAAGAGTCAACCAGTATTCTCAATCTTTCATCCCTCTCCTGGTAAACACTGAAACTCCCTATGACTTAAACTCTCTCAAGATGGAGGTTTCAAGATGCTCCTCCTGCAGACAGCCGAGCTGCTTCCCACACACCTGCAGAAGTCGCTTGCAAAAGGCCAGGGTGCGGGGATCAGATGTGTCACTGCTGAGGGCCTTGTACACCAGGTTGAGGAAGGCTGTGGTGCCTGCCGCCGTGCCAAACAGAGGGTCCTGCAGGCACCGGTACAACACCTGGTAGAACCTGACAGGGGGAGGAGAGGCTGGTTATGGAGGAGTGATGATGGGGGGGAAGAGAAGGAGACATGATGAGGGGGAGGAGGAGAGATGATGAAGGTGAATAGGAGGGGAGATGATGAGAGTGAAGAGAAGGAGACATGATGAGAATGAAGAAAAGGAGAGATGATGGGGGTGAAGAGGAGAGATGATGAGAGTGAAGAGAAGGAGACATGATGGGAGTGAAGTAAAGGAGAGATGATGAGAGTGAAGAGGAGAGATGATGGGAGTGAAGAGAAGGAGAGACGATGAGAGTGAAGAGGAGAGATGATGAGAGTGAAGAGAGAGATGATGAGAGTGAAGGGCATCCTAAAGTATCAGTGTAATCATACAAAACTTCATTACCTTCAGGGAGAGTCTGTTAAAAGTGCAGAATCCTTGCTAACCTAAGACAAGGGTGTTCTTGTTATTGTAGTGGTGTTAACTGATACGGTAGCACATGGACATTATTGGGATTTTCAAGAGTTTAATAGGGTATAAAGGAAGTTAATAGAGTTTTGGGGGTGTTTTTGTGATTGTCAGGCTGTAGTGAGAGTGATAATAAATGAAGTGGAAGATACAACAGCATGAGTGGCAGGAACAGTGTGAGTGAGAGAGCAGCATGGTGGTACAGTATCAGTGTTCCTTACAAGGGATACTTAATGACCTTTCTTTAGGGACTGGCACCTCAGTGGGCCTTTTTTTCCCATTCCTTTTGTTGCCTCAAGCTAGTGTCCCTCTTACAAACGCACACACACACACACACACACACACACACACACACACACACACACACACACACACACACACACACACACCTATCTGATATCTGTCCCTCGTTGGTGCTGCACAGGACTTGATAGACCAGCTGCAGTGCTTGGGTGGCGATGTTGAAGTTGACCATGTGGCACAGCTTGAAGAGGGTGCCCAACTGCTCCTCCAGTGCTGCGCCCCCCATGCCGGAGTATGGGAAGGCTCGGTTCAGCCCACGCAGCAGTGCCGACATGAGCCTTGTGTCCACCTCCCCCTGTGTGTGTGTGTGAGGCAGGGAGTGAGTAGGTGGGTGTTTTTTTTTTTTTTTTTTTTTTTTTTATGTAGGAAGGAAACTGGCCAAGGGCAACAAAAATCTAATAAAAAAAAATGCCCACTGAAATGCCAGTCCCTAAAAGGGTCAAAGCAGTGGTCAAAAATTGGTGGATAAGTGTCTTGAAACCTCCCTCTTGAAGGAATTCAAGTCATAGGAAGGTGGAAATACAGAAGCAGGCAAGGAGTTCCAGAGTTTACCAGAGAAAGGGATGAATGATTGAGAATACTGGTTAACTCTTGCGTTAGAGAGGTGGACAGAATAGGAGTGAGAGAAAGAAGAAAGTCTTGTGCAGCGAGGCCGCGGAAGGAGGGGAGGCATGCAGTTAGCAAGATCAGAAGAGCAGTTAGCATGAAAATAGCGGTAGAAGACAGCTAGAGATGCAACATTGTGGCGGTGAGAGAGAGGCTGAAGACAGTCAGTTAGAGGAGAGGAGTTGATGAGACGAAAAGCTTTTGATTCCACCCTGTCTAGAACAGCAGTATGAGTGGAACCCCCCCAGACATGTGAAGCATACTCCATACATGGACGGATAAGGCCCTTGTACAGAGTTAGCAGCTGGGGGGGTGAGAAAAACTGGCGGAGACGTCTCAGAACACCTAACTTCATAGAAGCTGTTTTAGCTAGAGATGAGATGTGAAGTTTCCAGTTCAGATTATAAGTAAAGGACAGACCGAGGATGTTCAGTGTAGAAGAGGGGGACAGTTGAGTGTCATTGAAGAAGAGGGGATAGTTGTCTGGAAGATTGTGTCGAGTTGATAGATGGAGGAATTGAGTTTTTGAGGCATTGAACAATACCAAGTTTGCTCTGCCCCAATCAGAAATTTTAGAAAGATCAGAAGTCAGGCGTTCTGTGGCTTCCCTGCGTGATATGTTTACCTCCTGAAGGGTTGGACGTCTATGAAAAGACGTGGAAAAGTGCAGGGTGGTATCATCAGCATAGGAGTGGATAGGACAAGAAGTTTGGTTTAGAAGATCATTAATGAATAATAAGAAGAGAGTGGGTGACAGGACAGAACCCTGAGGAACACCACTGTTAATAGATTTAGGAGAAGAACAGTGACCGTCTACCACAGCAGCAATAGAACGGTCAGAAAGGAAACTTGAGATGAAGTTACAGAGAGAAGGATAGAAACCGTAGGAGGGTAGTTTGGAAATCAAAGCTTTGTGCCAGACTCTATCAAAGGCTTTTGATATGTCCAAGGCAACAGCAAAAGTTTCACCAAAGTCTCTAAAAGAGGATGACCAAGACTCAGTAAGGAAAGCCAGAAGATCACCAGTAGAGCGGCCTTGACGGAACCCATACTGGCGATCAGATAGAAGGTTGTGAAGTGATAGATGTTTAAGAATCTTCCTGTTGAGGATAGATTCAAAAACTTTAGATAAGCAGGAAATTAAAGCAATAGGACGGTAGTTTGAGGGATTAGAGCGGTCACCCTTTTTAGGAACAGGTTGAATGTAGGCAAACTTCCAGCAAGAAGGAAGGGTAGATGTTGACAGACAGAGCTGAAAGAGTTTGACTAGGCAAGGTGCAAGCACGGAGGCACAGTTTCGGAGAACAATAGGAGGGACCCCATCAGGTCCATAAGCCTTCTGAGGGTTTAGGCCAGCGAGGGCATGGAAAACATCATTACGAAGAATTTTAATACGAGGCATGAAGTAGTCAGAGGGTGGAGGAGAGGGAGGAACAAGCCCAGAATCGTCCAAGGTAGAGTTTTTAGCAAAGGTTTGAGCAAAGAGTTCAGCTTTAGAAATAGATGTGATAGCAGTGGTGCCATCTGGTTGAAGTAGAGGAGGGAAAGAAGAAGAAGCAAAGTTATTGGAGATATTTTTGGCTAGATGCCAGAAATCACGAGGGGAGTTAGATCTTGAAAGGTTTTGACATTTTCTGTTAATGAAGGAGTTTTTGGCTAGTTGGAGAACAGACTTGGCATGGTTCCGGGCAGAAATATAAAGTGCGTGAGATTCTGGTGAAGGAAGGCTTAAGTACCTTTTGTGGGCCACCTCTCTATCATGTATAGCACGAGAACAAGCTGTGTTAAACCAAGGTTTAGAAGGTTTAGGACGAGAAAAAGAGTGAGGAATGTACGCCTCCATGCCTGACACTATCACCTCTGTTATGCGCTCAGCACACAAAGACGGGTCTCTGACACGGAAGCAGTAGTCATTCCAAGGAAAATCAGCAAAATACCGCCTCAGGTCCCCCCAACTAGCAGAGGCAAAACGCCAGAGGCACCTTCGCTTAGGGGGATCCTGAGGAGGGATTGGAGTGATAGGACAAGATAAAGATATGAGATTGTGATCGGAGGAGCCCAACGGAGAAGAAAGGGTGACAGCATAAGCAGAAGGATTAGAGGTCAGGAAAAGGTCAAGAATGTTGGGCGTATCTCCAAGACGGTCAGGAATACGAGTAGGGTGTTGCACCAATTGCTCTAGGTCGTGGAGGATAGCAAAGTTGTAGGCTAGTTCACCAGGATGGTCAGTGAAGGGAGAGGAAAGCCAAAGCTGGTGGTGAACATTGAAGTCTCCAAGAATGGAGATCTCTGCAAAAGGGAAGAGGGTCAGAATGTGCTCCACTTTGGAAGTTAAGTAGTCAAAGAATTTCTTATAGTCAGAGGAGTTAGGAGAGAGGTATACAGCACAGATAAATTTAGTATGAGAATGACTCTGTAGTCGTAGCCAGATGGTGGAAAACTCGGAAGATTCAAGAGCGTGGGCACGAGAGCAGGTTAAGTCATTGCGCACATAAACGCAGCATCCAGCTTTGGATCGAAAATGAGGATAGAGAAAGTAGGAGGGAACAGAAAAGGGGCTACTGTCAGTTGCCTCAGACACCTGAGTTTCAGTGAGGAAAAGAAGATGAGGTTTAGAAGAGGAGAGGTGGTGTTCTACAGATTGAAAATTAGATCTTAGACCGCGAATGTTGCAGAAGTTAATGAAGAAAAAGTTGAGGGGGGTGTCAAGACACTTAGGGTCGTCAACGGAAAGGCAGTCCGACCTGGGGACATTTATGGTCCCCTCCCCAGATGGGGACTCCGAGGCTGGTGTAGGAGTCGCCATGATTTTAAAATTTTTTGAGTGAAGGGTGTGTGTGTTATTAGGTGCTTGTAGTTTTGTGTGGAGGAAGAGAGTTGTCTTTAGAGGGCAGGCTGTGACTACCCCCTTGTGTTGTGAGACACAAAGGGAAACGTTCAGTGAGGTCACAGCTGGGTTTAATGATAAGTTCACAGCACCCCCTGAACAGTGCTTTAGACCTCACTGGGAGTAATTATCGTTTCGGCAGGTGTCTACTGGAAAGGAATGAATGAATGAATGAATGAATGAATGAATGAATGAATGAATGAAGGGAAGGGAAGGGAAGGGAAGGGAAAGGAAGGGAAGGGAAGGGAAGGGAAGAGAAGAGAAGAGAAGAGAAGAGAAGGGAAGGAAGGAAGGAAGGAAGGCAAAAGAAAAAATAAGATGAATGCAGAAGGAAGGAAGGA
>NC_087190.1:5173000-5185500 GCF_035594125.1 Scylla paramamosain
GAGACAAAGAACATGAACAAGAATACAAAAGACAGGAAGAACAAGAACAAGAAGAAAAAGAAGATCAATGAAGAACAAGAACAATAAAAGAAGGTAGATGAAGAACAAGAACAAAAACTGATGAATAAGAAAAAAATAAAACAGATGATGAACAAGAAAAAAAAAACGAACACAAACAAGAAAAAAAAAATGAAAAGAGACAAAGAACAAGAACAAAAAGAGATACTTAGAACAGAAAAAAAAAAAAAAAAACAGATGGAGAACAAGAACAAGAATAGAAACAGACACAAACAACAACAATTAGAAAAAACAAACACAAGAACAACAACTAAGAACTACACAAACAAGAACAAAGGAACAAAAAGAACAAGAGGAACACAGCACAGGCTTACCAGAGTGTACCATTTTGTTTCCGCATTGAAAAGCACTGTGAAGCGTGGCTGGTAATTCTTCCACAGCGGTGACAGGTCCACACTCTCCACCTTGATGGCTGCAGAGGGCATCATGGGGGCAGGGGGAGGGACAGTGGCAGGTGCAGGGGCAGGGGCAGGGGTGGGTGTGGGTCTGGGTTTCTTGGGGGGCTGAAAAGTAAAGGGTATAGGTTTATGAGTGTAGTGTCAATTCATTTATAGTTTTCTTTTCCCTATAAAATTAATGATAGAACAGTGAAGGGTACTGTGTGAAGTTTGTCAAATTCTTGGTTAAGTTAGGAAGTCAAATTTCAACAGATGTCCCTTGTTATCCACATAGGTGAGGTAACAGACACACCTCTAGATAATTAGTGGCTCACTTATGAACACCCCTGAGCCCTCAAAGTCTTGTTGAAGTAAAGGAAAACTGCATGTACATGGTTACAAACATTTCATTTAACAATTAATTAAAAAAAAAAATAAATAAATAAAATAAAATAAAATAAATAAATAAATAAATAAATAAATAAATAAATAAATAAATAAATAAGAACAAGAAAAAAGCAATGAACACTTGCAGGCTGCCCCTCATTGCTACCTCTGTTATTTGAATTTGTCACTGACACCAATCCGTGGAAAAGTGAAGACTGTGCTTAACTCTTTCACTGCGACAGGAAACAATTATCAGCAGCAACAGTGCGTCAAGTCTTTACAAGCGTCTACAAGAAAGTCAGTGTTGAAAAAGAATGCATTTTGCAATTTCTTCCCAGTTCAAAGTTTGGATGTGGCCGTGGAACAAGTAAAGGCGTCTCAGTGTGATTGGTGGTTAAGGAAAGGTGTACCAAGTGGCAGCCAAAGGGTTAACAAGGCATGACCATTTACAACCATTCAAGCAGAGCACAATTTGACATGTTTCTTATTTTCTCTTATTTCTCTTCACTGTTCTTTTCCCACCAGTGCTCCTTGGCAGGGAAGAATATTTCCTGCACCTTTCAACCCAGTAATATCAAACTGCCGGTGAATTTACATGAAAATACAAAAATACAAAGATATGTGAAGAAATTTTGCTTGGAGGCATTTGGACACTAGTGTTGATGTGGGGTCCCCAGCTGGATGGGCCGCATCTGGCAGGTCTGAGTTGCCAGTTGTGTATTTTCCTTACAGTGTTACCAGGTCAGGTGAGGATACTACTCTCTCTCTCTCTCTCTCTCTTTTTCTCTCTCTTTAGACAATATATATGATCACTAAATGCTAAATGTGCATAGTCTGTGTTTCTCTCTCTCCAGACATATATGGTCCCTTTTATGTCGCAAGACGAGCATCGTGTGTGTATGTGTGTGTGTGTGTGTGTGTCTTTCTTATCACAGACCACACATTGACACAATGGCTATAATGAGAGAGAGAGAGAGAGAGAGAGAGAGAGAGAGAGAGAGAGAGAGAGAGAGAGAGAGAGAGAGAGAGAGAGAGAGAGAGAGAGAGAGAGAGAGAGAGAGAGAGAGAGACTATGCACATTTAGCAATGTAATAGTAATCATATATTCATATATCTTGTCTGGAGAGAGAGAGAGAGAGAGAGAGAGAGAGAGAGAGAGAGAGAGAGAGAGAGAGAGAGAGAGAGAGAGAGAGAGAGAGAGACAGAGAGAGTCCTCACATGAGCTGGTAACACTGCAAGGAAAATACACAACTGGCAACTCAGACCTGCCAAACGCAGCCCAGCCAGCCGGGGACCCCACGTCGACACTAGTGCTCACATTTGTTTTGGTTAGAAATTGGAGTGTCTAAATTTTTTTTTGTTTTTTTTTTTTTTTCATTCTCTCCGTAATGACTTGGTTTTGTTTTCTTTTCTTTAATATATAAATAACTTCAGCCTTTACTTTACATGTAGTGACTCGGCGTGACCACGTTGATATCCTGCCAGAGTGGTGGACATTTGAATGGTCCAGACAGTGAAGTAATACTGACAGTCTTCCCCCACACTGAGGCCCTTCCATGCTTTCCTCTGGTCCATTGCTAATCCTCCGCACACTGCTACAACTACTTATACACTGAGAACACATACCTTTGGACCCCTGTCACGTGTCTTCCCTTTGTTCATGGTGCTAACAGGCATGAGGAAGAAATGGCAGTGAGTATTGGTGCTAGGTGTGTGCGGGGTGACCAGCGCGCTGCACCCCAGCAAGACACCACATGTCTGAGATAAACACGAGAGGACACGAGCCTCAAATTATTTATTGCAATTTAAGTCTATAATTACGCAAAATATAGCAATGAAAGTGATCCAGTTTTATCTATTATTTTGTTCTAGACCAGTTATTTAACTCAATATTTTTTTTAATGATCATAGTTTGATCTAAATTTTATTTTAAACATATTTATTTCCTTGGCTGACTACAAAAAAGAATGATGGTTATCAATTTATTTATTTTTTTACTTTATCCTCAAATGATGTTAGCAGTATGTGTTGCTTTGAGGTAAATATAGTTAGGCTCGTAGGGTGCAGTGCAGCCGTGGCAGTGACACTTGCCTGCCCTACGATGCTCGGCACCCTGTCGCACCACGAGCAGCGGCCGTCACTCCGCCGGTGAACTGTCAACCTGAACACCACACCACTACCACCACCACCAGACATGGCTAGCGAGAAGATCTTGCCCGTGCAGCTGTACGGCACGTCCTCTCTCTGCTTTGACAAGGACGACTTCATGAAGGTGAGGGAAAGATAGCCAGGGATGGGGCGGGGCTCGGCTGTGTTCAGGGCAATGTTCAAATGGAAATGACATTGCTGCTTTCATCCGAGGGTTACCTTAAGTTAGGTGTACATTAATGAAGCTTGGGCACGATAGGTCAGGCTAGATTAATGCAGTTCACCTAGGTTTAGATTAATGTGGTTAGGTAAGGCATAGATTAATCCAGTTAGGTTTATATTAATGCAGTTAGGTTAGGTTTAAATTAATGTGGTTCAGTTAGGTTAGGTTTAGATTGGTGCAGTTAGGTTAAGGGGAGTGGACGCCTGTCATTCTTAGAGGTGCCATTCACTTTTTATTTCTGATACACATGATTTTTGGTGTGTTTGTATCTTAGTATGCAAAACATCAAATCCCAATTTTTTATTGAGATCCACTCATTAGGTTTGGTGAAAAAAAATATTACACAGTGACAAATATAGAAAAATGGTATTAGTATCACTTGAATTTCTCAATTGTTTTTTCAACCAACTGTTTTGAAAATTATTCTCCATAAAGATGGATCTTCAATAAGGCATTTCATATAGAAATAAGACAGAAACAAATTTTGATGACAAAAATAAAAAAAATTTTGAATGAAAAAAAAAATCTACCATGATATGAAAAATTTTTTGGGAAATCTGTTTTTGGTGAAAAATGCCTTTCTTTCTTCTTTCCAAAGATGCCTTTACTTGTGCATTGCCTTGTAAGTCACTGAGAAATTGTGCTTGAAATGTGGAAAGTACAACTTTTGAGATACAAGCCATTTTTTTCTGAGAAATGTGTGTCAATGTGTGTGTGTTGGCTTTTTGCAGTACAGTTTTACAAATAATGGGATGAAAATGACAACCAAAAGTAAACCGGTGTTTGTTGTCATGTTGAGGTCTAATTGGCACCTGGTCCCTTCATGTCTGACAGGATATTACTCACCAGCAGGTGAGAGTGTGAGAGGGTGTGACACCGTGGTGGTGACACCGCTGTCAGAGGTGTTGTTTTTTGTCTCAGTCATCTTCTTGAAGCATTCCTGGCACATCTTGGACACAAGGCTTTCAAGCTGGGAGAGACGTGCTGTATTGTGACCCTCATCTTTGCCGGGGAGTGGAAGTTTTTTCCTAAAATAGCTGGATTCGTGTATCCAGCTTTGTTGCTTGGTAGGATTTGGCAACGATTTGTGGTAGTGGTGGTGGTGGTGGTTCCTGAGAGGCAGAGGGAAGAGGCTGATGGGTTGGAGAAGTGAGGTGTGAGGATGGGTAGGTTGGTGACAAGAGTGTGTGGGCTGGTGACGAGTGCATGGACTGGTGACTGGTCTTCTTCTCTTTTCTCTCTTAATTGCCTCTAGTCATGCAAGCTTTGCCTCTGAATGGCAACCCGTTGCTTCCAAGCTTGTGAATGGGCAAAAAAAGTCAAGAAAATGGGGTGAGATGCTAGACAGCTGAGCATGTGTATCTCTCTTTGATGTCTCAGCAGACACCGAGATGGTTGGACCTGTCATGGCATGGTTGGTGGCTCAGAGCTGTCCCTCGTGCTCCTCTATAGCAGTGTTGCCATATGGTTGCTCACATATATGGTAAAAACACCAAATAAAAGTAAAAAAAATGCTTCAAAATCACGAGTTTCTAGAAGATATGTGGCCTGGCGTGCAGCGGGGCTTTTAAATCCCTTTAACTGACTGTAAACAAAGGTGATTCAAACATGTAAGGATTGATGCTGTCAGTTTCCTGTTTTCACAGGAAGCAGCAGACACGTCAAGGGTGACTATGCTGTTAAAAACTCAATTTCAAGGTCTGGGTTGAAAATCTTATTTTTTTGCCATCCACTCCCCTTAATGCAGTTAGGTCAAGTTTAGCCAAATGTAGTTCAGTTAAGTTAGGCTTAGATTAATACTGCTCTGATTTCACAGCAAACACATTCTTTATGTAGCTCATGATTTTTAAAAGGCATCACATTTTACCCTCGATAACTGTCCCTCCTCCCACAGGATGACTTCTCAGTGGATGCCTTTGTGCGGGTGCAGCAGGCGGCAGGGGGTTCAGGGCTGGAGGTGCTGCGAGACCACCTGGGGGTGTACCTCAAGATCCTGCGCAGCGCCATGATAGAGCTCATCAACAGGGACTACGCAGACTTTGTTAACCTGTCCACCAACCTGACGGGCCTCGACAGACTCATTGAGGCCCTCAAGACTCCCCTGGGCCAGCTGAGGGAGGAGGTGCTGGTATGTGTGTGTGTGTGGGGGTGGTTGGGGGGTGGGGGTGTCTGTTTGTGTGTTTATCTGTGTGAGTGTTTTGGGGGTGGGGGAAGGGGTGTGTGTGTGTGTGTGTGTGTGTGTGTGTGTGTGTGTGTGTGTGTGTGTGTGTGTGTGTGTAATGGCAGTGGACAGAGTGTAGTGCTGGTGTGTGTTTCAGAGTGTGGAGCGGCTGTTGAGTGAGGCCATCGCCACCACCTCCCGTGACCTGGAGCAGCGCAACAAGCTGACACAACAGAAGGCCCTGCTGCACCGCCTATCCCCAGATTGCCAACAGGTGTGTGATGGGAGAGAAAGAGAAAGAGAGAGGGGGAGACAGAACAGAGAGAGAGAGAGAGTCATAAAAAAATTGAATGTATATAAATATCAAAAACACCACTTTCCTTCCTTCTTTTTATCTTCTTATCTATCCTTTCCTTCTTTTCCTTCACTTCATCCATCACTAGACCCTGTGTTTATCTCTCTCTTTCTCTCTCTCTCTCTCTCTCTCCAAGCTACTGAATGTTTTCATGTAACCATTAAAAACTACACACACAAAAACAAAATCAGTAAAAAAATAAAGAAACAGACAGACAGACAGGCAGAGACAGACAAGTATAAAAAAAAAAAAAAAAAGTAATAAACCTCTCCCCCCACAGACTAGAGCGCCTGGAGGAACTGCTGAAGGGCGGAAGGGCTACGTGGGGGGGGGCGAGCGGGGGTGGGGGGACAGCAGAAGGGGCTGGGGCAGGTGGGGAGACAGGCCTGGTGGATCGTCTGGCAGCGGAGGTGAGACCATCTCAACTTCCTGGTGTCCCACTGTGAAGGAGCTGCCCTGCTGGATGTCTTCAGGCCGGTGAGGGGGGCAGGGGGAAGAGGGGGAGGTGAAAGGTTAATAGTAATAAAGAAGGTAAAGAATGAGTAAAATGTATAGGAAGGAAACATGAGAGAGAGAGAGAGAGAGAGAGAGAGAGAGAGAGAGAGAGAGAGAGAGAGAGAGAGAGAGAGAGGTTAACAGTAATGGGGAAGATAAGAAAAGATGGAATGGATGTTTTGGTGGTATGAAAGGAGAGAGAGAGAGAGAGAGGAGAGAGAGAGAGAGAGAGAGAGAGAGAGAGAGAGAGAGAGAGAGAGAGAGAGAGAGAGAGAGAGGCTACCAGTAATAGAGATCCAACATTCATAAAATAACTGTAATAGTAGTAGTAGGAGTAGTAGTAGTAGTAGTAGCAGCAGCAGAACCAGTAGTTAGTAATAGTAGTAGCAGTAATGATAGTAGTAATAATAGTAATAATACCACCACCACCACCACCACCCTTCTCCCCATTCCCCCATACCAGAGGGTCGCTGAGGTGTGCCGGCTGGTGGAGGGGGGCCTGGAGCGGGGCCTGAGGGAGGGAGTGCTGAACCGCGACCTGTCCCTCCTGCAGCAGACACTCCGCACCCACGCCAGCCTTGGCTCCACAGCACACGCCCACCGCCTCGTCCGCACCCTCATCAGGAAGGAGGTGCAGGAGGTGAGAGGGAGAGGGGAAGAGAGGGTGCTGAGAATAGAGAGAATAGAGAATAGAGAGAGAAATAAAATACAGGTGCAGGAGGAGAGAGAGAGAGAGAGAGAGAGAGAGAGAGAGAGAGAGAGAGAGAGAGAGAGAGAGAGAGAGAGAGAGAGAGAGAGAGAGATGAAAGGCTACTGGTAATACATAAGGTAGAAAAAGAGAGAGAAAATTATAGGAGGTAGAGATAGAGAGAAGTAAGAAAGAGGTGCGGGAGGTGAGAGAGAGAGAGAGAGAGAGAGAGAGAGAGAGAGAGAGAGAGAGAGAGAGAGAGAGAGAGAGAGAGAGAGAGAGAGAGACCTAAGAAAATAACAAGAATCTCAAACTTACCCACAACACCAAACCACCACCACCACCACCACCACCACCTCTAACAAACCCCCTTCTACAGGTAATTAGCGAGGGGGCCCTTAGGAGCAACCCAAGGGGACTGCCTGGTCTATATGCCAACACTCTTGCTGTCATAAACTCCGTCTGCCAACCTCTGCTAACTCTGACAACGGGTCGCAGGTAAGTGGGGGTAAGGGAGGGGGTGAGGGTAGCAAGGGGGTGGAGTGTTACTGAGGGAGGGAGGGGGTATGGTGAAGGGTGTAGGAGAGGGAGGGAGAAGTGATAAAGGAGGAAGAGAAGAGGTTTGTGGAGGAAAGGGAGGGAAAAAAGAGGAAATGGTAAAGGAGGAGAGGGAGAGGGAAATGGCAAAAGAAGGAGGAGAGGGAGAGAAGTGATAAAGGAGATGGAGAAAAGGAATGTGGAGGAGAGGGAGGGAGAAAGGAGGAAATGATAAAGGAAGGAGGAGAAAAGGGAGAGAGAGAATGAAGGAACCAGTACATTAGAAAAGGGAGAAGTGGTAGGAGGAGAGGGAGGAAGAAAGAATGTCGTGGTAAAGGAGGAGGAGGAGAGGAAGGTGGATAAGGGATAAAGTGAAGCTGGAGGAGGAAGAATTAGAGGAAGGAGAGAAACAAGGAAGGGATAAAGGTGAAGAATTAGGAGAGAGAGAAGAAAGGAAGGATGGAAAGATAGAAGAGGTGAAGAAATGCACTCAAAAAAGGAAAAAGGAATACTGAAAGAGAGAGAGAGAGAGAGAGAGAGAGAGAGAGAGAGAGAGAGAGAGAGAGAGAGAGAGAGAGAGAGAGAGAGAGAGAGAGAGAGAGAGAGAGAGAGCATTATTTTCCCAGTGTAAGATCAGTTGTCATAAATCTTAAGTGTTCAAACACATAAAGAAAAAATAAGTACCAATTATTTTCACACAAAGATTAACTCATAGACGAAATAATAAATAAATAAATAAAGAACAGAAAAATCAAGAAAATAAACATATAATCTTGACCAGTTTAAGATTACAATACTTATGATTGTCTGGAGTGTTGTGCAAAGGTGCAGTTCCACCGAGGCAACACAGGCAACATGTAGCATGCGACCTGACTGGCTTGCAACAAATGAATGCAACCGTCACACAGCACACAGGTTGCCCACGACAAGGCAACACTGCTGCTGCTTGTAGTGCGCTGCATGCTGTGTTGACTGTTGACTGCCACTAAAACCTTTCCACCAGCTCAGCAATAACTAAGCCAGTTGTCAACACAGTGTCTTGGCGGATGGTCGCTGCTGCTGCATATCTAGTGCTGTGTGATGCTTGAAAAAAAAAAAAAAGTTAGAAAAGAGAACATTTCATGGGCAGCAACTTTGCTCAAAATAATTTTATTGAAAAATTACTGTCCAATGACCAATCACTTTTCAAGAAGTTTCCAGAGTTGAGTGTGGAAGGTTTCCATTACCTTCACAGCAAAGTGAGTTCCGGTATTAGGAAGAGTGACACACATTACTGGGATTTCTTTTGGGTCAGGCTTTTGTGCTCACAAAGAAAAGCAGTACACAAATTCTTGATCTTCTTTACCACTGCCACATCACAGTTAAATTAAATTAATCCCTGCAGTGCATCTAGTTCAGCATGTTGTTGTTGTTGTTGTTGTTGTTGTCTTTCAAGCATATATCCCATAGAACTGCAAGTTTCCATTATTCTTGTATGCATTCTACACTTTTTTCTTGAGACCAGTTCATCTTACTGCCTTCCAACATGGTATCTTTCCTGTGACTGGTGGGAAGGCGGCAACATGAGGCAGCAGGTTGAACCTTGTCGCGTGTGTCAGGTTATATGGCGGCACAGTGCCACCCGTCGTGTACCACACCACCAGCTTTAGAAATAACTAAACCAGTTGTCAACGCAGTGTCTTGACGGATGGTTGCTGCTGTGCCACGTGCTGCCTTCTTTTGAATTGGCTGAAACACTCTTGGCCTAGGTGACAATGTGGCATGCCATACGTTGCCTCAGTGTTGCCTTGGTGGAATCATACCTGTAGTCATGCAACACAGGAGGACAGGCAGTGTTAGGAATGCCCTCAGGTGACTTGGTGGGTGCTTGCATGGTGCC
The DNA here is from genome assembly GCF_035594125.1 of Scylla paramamosain. Classification (NCBI taxonomy): domain Eukaryota; kingdom Metazoa; phylum Arthropoda; class Malacostraca; order Decapoda; family Portunidae; genus Scylla; species Scylla paramamosain. The sequence continues at coordinate 5,182,329 of NC_087190.1, forward strand.
CTCCCCTCCCACATTCCCCTGCTCCTTCACCCCACCAGTATCACCAATATCTTCCCCTTCCACCTATTTCCACCACCTCACCTCCTCCCCCACACAGTCTAGCCAGGGTTTGTTTGGGTGGTGGTGTGATGTGGTGTGGTGTGTGGCAGGCCGGATGTGGTGCGTGGCTACAGCTTCCTGGAGTGCTCTGCCTGGCCAGAGGTTGTGTCGGCCCTGCACACCAATGTCAATGGAATATTCAACCCCGGCAATCCTGCAGTGTTCCACAAGGTGAGGGCTTTGGCCTGCTTTGTTAACTTCTTATTCTTTTCTCTTGATCTTAGTTTGTTTACTTCTTATTTTTTTACTTTTTACTTTTTATTTTTATTTTCTTTATTTTATATATATATATATATATATATATATATATATATATATATATATATATATATATATATATATATATATATATATATATATATATATATATATATATATATATAATTTTTTTTTGTGTAGAAGGGTATTTTTTTTCCTTTTTCTCTCTCTCTACCTTACTTTGTTTTTTGCTCTTTAATTTATTGACTTTTTTTGAAAGGGAGTTTTCTTTTCAATTTTTTCTCTCTTTGTCTTTATTCCCAGTGAATGGCCCCCTCACACACACACACACACACACACACACACACACACACACACACACACACACACACACACACACACACACACACACACTTAATCTTTTCACAGCTACTTGTCACATCATTGCTTAGCCCTGAACCCCCTTGACACATTTCCAATAGACCCACAGCAACCCCCAAACATTTCACTGGCTACAAACTGGAAAATCTTGTCTTTTCATCCCCTTATCTCTTGTAGATGCTTACAAACACTTCATGCTTTCCTTATAGCCATGTGAATTGTTGTATATTTTGCTGTGAAAATCGTAAGGCACACAGCACCTAACACTGTCCTGTCCCCCCATCCCCCCACAGCGTTATCTGGAGACGCTGGACTTTTTGGACAGCTTTGAGGCTCTGCTGGGGTCACGGGCCAAGGTCGCTGCCTTCAGGGAGATGGATGACTATAATAACTTCATGCAGCTCTGGAACCTCCCTGTGTACTTCCAGATTAGGTGTGTGTGTGTGTGTGTGTGTGTGTGTGTTTTTTCATTGTTATTATCATCGTCTTTGCTTTAAATCACTCATTTTTCTCTTATTCCATTTTTCACATTAATGAAGACAAAATCTATCTGTCTGTCTGTCAGTCTATTTATCTATCTATCTGTATCTATATATCTACCAGGCTGCCAATCCCACACACACACACACACACACACACACACACACACACACACACACACACACACACACACACACACACACACACACACACACACACACACACACACACACACACACACACACACACACACACACACACAGCCCCTGGTGGAGAGGGACACAGTTTCATGGGCCCACCCTGCCACACTGATAGATAAATAAATAAAGAAAATAAGTAAAAATAATAGTTGTACCTTTGTTACTTCACATGTCACTCTTATTGCACACTTATTTCTCTCTCTCTCTCTCTCTCTCTCTCTCTCTCTCTCTCTCTCTCTCTCTCTCTCTCTCTCTCTCTCTCTCTCTCTCTCTCTCTCTCTCTCTCTCTCTCTCTCTCTCTCTCTCTCCTTCATACACTATGCTCTGTTATTCTCTCTCACTTTCCTGTTTCCACTCATTCTCTCTCCACTGTCACTCACTCCACACTCACTCATTCCCCCAGTCATTCCCACCTTCACTCCACCACTCCCTCGCTCTCTCACTCCACCAGGTACCAAGAAATCGGGCAAGCAGTGGAAGCCTCTCTGATCCACAATGGTGACGGACTGACCCCCTGCACCTCTGCCCTGCCCTCCGGCCTGGCCCCCACACCTGCCTCCACCCGCTTCCACCTGGCCTCCACCTGCACTGTCTGGGAGGCGGTGGTGCGGTGTTTCTCCACTGAGGTCTTCCTGCTTCCACTCCTCCACCGGTTCTGGAAACTCACGCTGTTGGTTCTCGCTCGTTACCGCACCTGGGTCGTTGCCACCACCGCCAGGCTTAAGGTGTGGTGTTGTGGTGGTGTGTGTGGTGTTGTGGTGGTGTTGTGGGTTTTTTTTGAGGCTTGTGTGTTGTGGTGGTGCTGCAGTGGTGCTGTGGTGTTGTGGTGTTTATTGTAAGGTTTGTGTGTTGTGGTGTTGTTGTGTGTCCTTGTGTGGTGGTGTGGTGGTGTTGCAGTGTTGTGTGCTTAATTTTTTTTTGTGCTTTTTCTATCGTAAGTTTTTTTTTTTATGATTATAAGGCTGGTTAGTTTAATTTCTTTTTTCTCTCTCTCTCTCTCTCTCTCTCTCTCTCTCTCTCTCTCTCTCTCTCTCTCTCTCTCTCTCTCTCTCTCTCTCTCTCTCTCTCTCTCTCTCTCTCTCTCTCTCTCTCTCTCTCTCTCTCTCTCTCTCTCTCTCTCTCTCTCTCTCTCTCTCGTTTGCAGGCAGCTGCTTGTATTCCTCCTTCCTTCTCTCATTTTTTCCTCCCAGCTTTCTTTCCTTCTCTCCCTTGTTCCTCCTTCCTTCCTCCTCAATTTCTTCCTTCTTCCTTTTTTTTAATTCCTTAGTACCTTTCTTCCTTTCTTCTTTCTTCATTACTTCCTTCATTTCTTCCTTCATCCTTCCTCCTTCATTTATCCCTACTATCTTTTTATCTTCCTTAATTTCTTCCTTTATTCCTCTTCCTTCTTTCTTTCTTTTTCGTTTCTTGTTTCTTCCTCCTTCCTTCCTTCCTTCCTTCCTTCCCTCCTTCCTTCCTTCCTTCCTTCCTTCCTTCCTTCCTTCCTTCCTTCCTTCCTTCCTTCCTTCCTTCCTTCCTTCCTTCCTTCCTTCCTTCCTTCCTTCCTTCTCCTCCATTTCTTCTTACTACCTTTCTTCCTCCAATTTTTCCTTCTCCCTTATTCCACCATTTCCTCCTACTATCTTTTCACTTCTTCCTTCATTTCTTCCTTCTACCTTACTCCTCCTTCCTTTCTTCATTCTATCCTTCTTCCTTCCTGCAATTCGTCCTTTTTCCTTATTTTTTCTTTATTTCTTCCTACTATCTTTTCCTTTCCTCCTTTATTCCTTCCTTTTACATAACTTCTTCCTTCTACTTTATTCCTTCTGCATTTC
>NC_087190.1:5190500-5195500 GCF_035594125.1 Scylla paramamosain
CACTAGGAAGGTGGACAGAATAGGGATGAGAGAAAGTGGAAAATATTGAAAAGGGAAAATACAGAAGCAGGCAGGGGGGTCCAGAGTTCAATAAAAGAGATGAAAGATTAAGAATACTGGTTAACTCTTGCACTAGGGAGGTGGACAGGATAGGGTACAGTCACCCATCCATGTCTGTACCAGTTCCCTGTATTCCAAGAGGCTGTGTGTGTGAGGGTGACTGGGGGAAACAGGCAGGGGTGTTCTATACAGGCACTGCCATGTGTGGGCCTGGTGGCTTCCTGCAGCTTCCCTTATTTGGTGTATTGATGTTACAAGGGAGTGTGTGAGAGACTGTTGTGTTATTCAGACCTTTATTATTTTCCTACAGTTGTCAATATTTACAAGACGCTGAAAAAATGAAATAAATAATAATAATGTATGAGAGATTAGTGTGTTATTCAGACCTTTATTTCTTCCCTACAGTTGCCAGTGTGTTGACAAGGCGCTGTGAAAATTAATATACAAATAAATGATCAACTGGTTCTTGTATTGAGTGGTACATTGATGGAGTACATTTCATCATTTTTGTCTTGCTTTCCTCCTTTATTTTACTTTTTTTTATCATTTACTTTCTGTTCCTTCATTTTCTATCGTATGTATTTTTAAAAGTAATGAGGTGGTTAGTGGCTCTAAATCCCTCTATAGAGAATTGAAGTGACTCTAAATCCCTCTATAAGTAATTGAAGTGACTAAATCCCTCTATAAGTAATTGAAGTGGCTCTAAATGCCTCTATAAGTAATTGAAGTGGCTCTAAATGGTTCTATAAGTAATTGAAGTGGCTCTAAATGCCTCTATAAGTAATTGAAGTGGCTCTAAATGGTTCTATAAGTAATTGAAGTGGCTCTAAATGCCTCTATAAGTAATTGAAGTGGCTCTAAATCCCTCTATAAAGAATTGAAGTGACTCTAAATGGTTCTATAAGTAATTGAAGTGGCTCTAAATCCCTCTATAGAGAATTGAAGTGGCTCTAAATGCCTCTATAAGTAATTGAAGTGGCTCTAAATCTCTCTATAAGTAATTGAAGTGGCTCTAAATCCCTCTATAGAGTAATTGAAGTGGCTCTAAATGGTTCTATAAGTAATTGACGTGGCTCTAAATGCCTCTATAAGTAATTGAAGTGGCTCTAAATGGCTCTATAATTAATTGAAGTGGCTCTAAATCCCTCTATAAGTAATTGAAGTGGCTCTAAATCCTTCTATAAGTAATTGAAGTGGCTCTAAATCCCTCTATAGAGTAATTGATGTGGCTCTAAATGCCTCTATAAGTAATTGAAGTGGCTCTAAATCGCTCTATAGAGAATAGAAGTGGCTGTAAATGCCTCTATAAGTAATTGAAATGACTCTAAATCCCTCTGCAAGCAATTGAAGTGGCTCTAAATCCTTCTGTAAGGATTTCAAATGGTTCTAAATTTTACTAAAAGCACTGAAATCTCTTTAAATCTTATGAAATCATTGAAATCTTACTAAATTTCAATAGAAACTGGAAACCTTACTAATTCTTACTAAAAAAACATTAAAATCTTGCTAGATATTACTAAAAACTGTGAAATCTCACTAAATCTTACTAGCAACCATTACAGTCTCACTAAATCTTACTAAAAACCATTACAATCTCACTAAATCTTACTAAAAACATCAAAATCTTACTAAATCTTACTGACAACCATTAAAATCTTGCCAAATTTTATTAGAAACTGAAATTCTTACTAAATCTTACTGAAAACATTAAAATCTTACAAAATCTTACTGAAAACCCATTAAAATCTTACTAAATCTTACTAAAACCATTTTAACTACCAAGTTTTATTAAAAACTATTAAAATCTCACTAAATATTACTGAAACCATTGAAACCTTACTAAATTTTACTAAAACCATTAAAACCTTCCCAGTCTCAAAAGAAAAAAATAATAAATAAAATAAATAAACAAATAAATAAATAAAAAAAAACTCACTTAAAAGGATTCAAGTCCATTTAAACCTCACGAAAATAAAACACTAGAGGATTCAAGAGGTGGAGTGGAGTGGGGGAGGCAGGGGGAAGTGGAGGTAGTGTGGGAAAAGTTTGGGAGAAGTGGAAGACGGTGGCAGGCGGCGGTGGTGGTGGCGGTGGTGGACAATGGGGTGGATAGACCTTTGATTATAATAACAGATAAAGGGGGAAAAAAATAATTGGTCCAGAGAGAGAGAGAGAGAGAGAGAGAGAGAGAGAGAGAGAGAGAGAGTGCAAGTCATTAAATATTGGGTGTAATAAAGTGTGTGTGTGTGTGTGTGTGTGTGTGTGTGTACGTACATAGCCTACTTGAATCAGACACAGTAATGAAACTAATAATTAAAAATGCTTACTAATTTTTTTTACATATAAACAAAAACAAAAAGAAAAAATCAGAGAGAGAGAGAGAGAGAGAGAGAGAGAGAGAGAGAGAGAGAGAGAGAGAGAGAGAGAGAGAATAACAGGTGACAACACAAGCTTAATTTTTTCTAAGATAGGTAGATACCATCGCTATTTAATTAGAGACGTCGCAGTGAGGCTGGTAGATACCTATCAGCGCCAGCATTTTTAATTGTCTCCGATTTCGTGGTGCAAAGGGGTGACTTAGCCAAATTTGAAATCGATGTGCAGGAAAAGTACAGCATGAATTGCTGCACAAGTGTATCTAAAATTAAAAACATAACCCTTAATATTAATATTCATACTTACTGGTGTATGATAAGGCTTTGTTAATTGAATTATAAGATAAAACTAAAAATAGGTAATGAATTTTTTTTTAAGTAAGTATAAACAGTAAAAATAAAAGGATGTTGACTTCGGCTTGTGCATTTAATCTGGGAATGTTGAAAAATATCAGATATCACTGACACGTCCTGTATATGAAAGTAATCAGTGAAATAAAAAAAAGAACAGCACCGCTGGCGGACGTACGACGTACTTATCTTGATCATGATTCTTCAGTTAAAGAAAGCGCCGCGCGCCGTTAGGGAGTGTAAAGTGTAAACAATAGCCTCTCAGTTCTGCCGATACAAAGGCCTTTACTTTGCTTTACTATATCCAGAATAGGGTATAGCTCGTTCTTTCAAGAATTTTCTTAATTCCGCTGTAGTCCATGATTGTGGCGGTGATGTATCCATTGTGCAGGGTAGTCGAGTGTCTGTGTTTAGGTTTGCTCGCTGCCCAAGTACCCGAGGATAGTGATCGTACCGCAAAAATAAAGTCTCTGATACAAAATTATATTTTCTTTACATTAAATGGATTTGCCTGTTGTTTAGTACATGAAAATGCAAGTATATATTAGTATACTTCCATTGAGGTCAGTAGAAAATTACAGATTGCCTGCCTTGATACACTTATAGGCTCTTTTAAGAATATTATCTGAAATTATGAATAGAAGCTCAAACAATGTCATGTGCTGTCAGTTATCACGAAATTAATTGACTTAAAATTCAGACGCATTACTGTGCAACGATACACCTTTGTAAGCTTGTAAAACCTTGCCCCAAAAAGTATTTATTTTCCGGCGAGAATTAAAAATTCTGGCGCTATCTGGTATCAAAACGCTCACTGCGACGTCTCTAATTACAGGTGTAGCAGAGTCATGGGCAGGTGAAATGAAGCCTAACACTCTCTCTCTCTCTCTCTCTCTCTCTCTCTCTCTCTCTCTCTCTCTCTCTTCCATTATCTTAAATGATGGAATAGGAATTAAAGAAGAGGAAGAATTGGAGATAGATTGGGAGTTAGATATTTGATGATATGAAGAGATAGAGAGGAGGTGAAAGAAAATGAAAAGAGATTACGTAGGATAAGTTGGATTAAGGAAAGAAAAGGAAGAGTAGGTTAAGATAAGCAAGAAAAGGAGAATAAAGATGATGAGGAGAAAGTGAGAGATGGGAGAAATAAGGATAAGGAAGGAAAACAGAAGAGAGGAGATGAATAGGGAAAAAGGAATTATAAGTAAGAATGACGTAACTGAAGAAAGAAAAGGGAGAATAAAGACAATGAAGAAGAAAGCGACATGGAAGAGAGAGAGATATATACAAAAAGATAAAGAAAAGAGAGGGGAGAAGATCAAAGAAAAGGAAAAGGAATTAGTTAAGAATGACGTAAGATTGAAGAAAGAATAGGAAGATTAGAAAGATTGAAGGAGAGAGAGAGAGAGAGAGAGAGAGAGAGAGAGAGAGAGAGAGAGAGAGAGAGAGAGAGAGAGAGAGAGAAAGGAAATTGAAAGAGGAGGATAAAGTGAATGAAGGAGAAAGTGGAGGAAAAAAAAAAGAGAGGATGACAAAATAGATGAAAAAAGGAAAATTGGAATAATGGAGGAAGATTAAGTGAAAGTCTCTCTCTCTCTCTCTCTCTCTCTCTCTCTCTCTCTCTCTCTCTCTCTCTCTCTCTCTCTCTCTCTCTCTCTCTCTCTCTTTCACATGTAGTTATCGTTTATTATACAAATTATCGTACTAAGTCAACCAGTAACATAAGTTAGTTCATAACGTTCATAACATAGATACGTAATTTCCTGCTGTCAGTTTATCATAATAAATAACAACTTAGAAACTCGGAAAGTGCTAGGCTTTTATCTTATTTTATTTATTTATTTTTTTCTGTTAGCAGATAACAATTCATAAGTGCAGAAAATCTTAAGGTATGAAGACAGGAAAAAAGAAAAGGATTTTTGTTTCTTTATAATATCTAAATAGTTCCCCGCTTATGAATTAATTACTGTATAGTACGTACATTTCCTTTCGTCTATTTATGTTATAATAATTTATGTAACAACAGTACATTTATTTGTTTTCTTAATATTTATTTATTTATTTATTTATTTGTTTATTTATTTATTTATTTTGCTTCCAATAACAAAATTGTATCCTCCAATCTATATAATATATAGACTGGAGAGTGCAATTTTGTTATTATTATTATTATTATTATTTTTAATATAGGATAAAGCTTAAAGAGAATATTAT
>NC_087190.1:5203000-5213000 GCF_035594125.1 Scylla paramamosain
TAAGAATAACATCAGGTCAACTTTTCCCTCAGTGTGACCTGTATACGATGACAGATAACCTCACCTTTGACCCTTTTTTCCACTTGTAATAATCATCAATTCCTTCACTAAAAAAAAAAAAAGTATTTTATTCTATCTTATTTATTTATTCATTTTATTCATCTATAAGGTGTAAAAACTTGATTCGACACCTTTATGGCTGGGCATGACATGTGGAAATAGGCAGGCATGCTTTACGAAGGTCAGGTTAGGTTAGGCTAGGCTATGTCAGGTCAGGTTAGGTTAGATTAGGTTATATTATTTTAGGTTAGGTTAGGTTAGCTTAGGCCAGGTTAAGTTAGGTTAAGTTAGTTCAGGTTAGCTTAGGTCAGGTTAGCTCAAGTTAGATTAGGTTAGGTTAGGTGAGGTCAGGTTAGATTGATTTAGGTCAAGTTGGACTAGGTTAAGTTAGCTTAGGTCAAGTTTGGTTAGGTCAGGTTTGGTTGGGTTAGATTTAGTTAAGTTTGGTTTGGTTAGGTTATGTAAGGTGAGGTGAGGTGAGGTGAGGTGAGGTGATGGCTTCCTACAGCTTCCCTTGTTTTCTTATGTTCCTATTCTCTGTTCTCCTCTTTCACTACCTTCTATTCATCTTTAGTAAGCTTTTGTACCTCCTTCTTCTGTGTGTGTGTATATGTATGTCTGTTTCCTTTGTGTTCATAGTTCCCCCTTCGTCATTGTTTCTCACTCCTCTCATTCACTTCATTGCTAAGTCTTTGCTATTGTTATCGTTGTTGTTGTTGTTGTTGTTGTTGTTGTTGTTGTCCTCTTCTTTTTCATCACCATCATCTTCATCTCCTTTTTCTCCTCCTGCTCTTCTTTTCCACCACCACCATCATCATCATCATCATCATCATTATCTTTTCCTCTTCCTCTTCTTCTTCTTCTTCTTCTTCTTCTTCTTCTTCTTCTTCTTCTTCTTCTTCTTCTTCTTCTTCTTCTTCTTCTTCTTCTTCTTCTTCATCCTTATTCATTTCTTCGTTCATCCATTTATTTATCTACTTATTCATACTTATTCTTATTTATTTACTTTCCTTCACTACTATTATTCTGGTCCACCACAACCTTGGCTGCTACTAAGACTTTGTAGCGGCGCCGTATGACCTCGATGATGTGGCGCCTTGTCTTTCAATCACTCAATCATTCAGTTAATCAAACCACATTCCTAACTTTATCTCCTCCTTTACCACCGTCCTTGTCTTTCAGTCAATCAATTAAACCACACTCATAACTTTCCTGACACCCTCACCACCCCTCCACTCTCCTTGCATTTCTTTCAGTCAGTCAGTCAGTCAGTCAGCCAGTCAGTGAGTCAGTCAGTCAGTCAGCCAGTCAGTCAGTCGATTAGTCAGTCAGTCAGTCAGTCAGTCAGTCAGTCAGTCGATCAGTCAGTCAGTCAGTCGATCAGTCAGTCAGTCAGTCAGTCTGTAGATCAGTCAGTCAGTCAGTCAGTCAGTCAGTCAGCCAGTCAGTCAGTCAGTCGATCAATCAGTCAGTCAGTCAGTCAGTCAGTCAGTCAGTCAGTCGATCAGTCAGTCAGTCAGTCAGTCAGTCAGTAGATCAGTCAGTCAGTCAGTCAGTCAGTCAGTCAGTCAGTCAGTCAGTCAGCCAGTCAGTCAGTCAGTCAGTCAGTCAGTCAGTCAGTCAGTCAGTCAGCCAGTCAGTGAGTGAGTGAGTCAGTCAGCCAGTCAGTCAGTCGATTAGTCAGTCAGTGAGTCAGTCAGTCAGTCAGTCAGTCAGCCAGTCAGTGAGTCAGTGAGTCAGTCAGCCAGTCAGTCAGTCGATTAGTCAGTCAGTCAGTCAGTCAGTCAGTCAGTCAGTCGATCAGTCAGTCAGTCAGTAGATCAGTCAGTCAGTCAGTCAGTCAGTCAGCCAGTCAGTCAGTCAGTCGATCAGTCAGTCAGTCAGTCAGTCAGTCAGTCAGTCAGACAGACAGAGACAGTCAGTCGATCAGTCAGTCAGTCAGTCAGTCGATCAGTCAGTCAGTCAGTCGATCAGTCAGTCAGTCAGCCAGTCAGTCAGTCAGTTGATCAGTCAGTTGATCAGTCAGTCAGTCAGTCAGTCAGTCGATCAGTCAGTCAGTTAGTCAGTCAGTCAGTCAGTCAGTCGATCAGTCAGTCAGTCAGTCGATCAGTCAGTCAGTTAGTCAGTCAGTCAGTCAGTCAGTCGATCAGTCAGTCAGTCAGGCGATCAGTCAGTCAGTCGATCAGTCAGTCAGTCAGTCGATCAGTCAGTCAGTTAGTCAGTCAGTCAGTCAGTCAGTCAGTCAGTCAAACTTCATTCGTAACTCTAATATTCCCTCACCATCCCTCTTCTATCCCTCCTCTTTCAATCAAACTTCATTCCTAATTTTTTCTCCCCCTCACCACCCCTCCCCCTGCCTCCTCCTCTTTCAATCAAACCTTCATTCCTAACTTCACTCATTCACATCTTCCCTCCCCCTTCCGGCTTCTTCCTCCTCCCCCTCACCGGAACTTCACATACCCCAGGCGCACTCGAGCAGGGAAGAACTCAGGTAAATTACTCGTAAGTTTTTGTATCTAGTTTTCCTGTTGGTTTTCTCCTTTTTGCCTCCGCCATCACGGGTCGTCATGTCTGGCTGGTCGTTTTGTCTTGTCGCTCGTAAAAACTCTGGGAGGAAATAGGAATGCGAGAGATTTGAATTGTACTGATGTTCCTCTTGTTTTGGTTCATTCACGCGCTTTCTTTTCTCTCCACGAGCTGTCTTTCATAACGGCCAGTGTTCAGAAGCGCCCGCTCTCTCACTGCGACTGTTTTCAAAGGCCACAGAGGTGATTAGCCGGGTTCTCAAGAGTGTTTCACCTGTTGATAATGTAAAAATCTTGTTAATCTGTCACTAGAACATTGAAAACATCCTTGAAAACCTGTGTAACTTCAGCTAGAGCATTTTGAAGGTAGCGGAGGAGGTGCGGCGCAGAAGTGGTTCAGAAGATGGTCCAGACATAGGTAGATAAATGGATAGGTAAGTAGAGAGATAGATAGATAGACAGATAGATAAGTAGGTAGGTAGGTAGGTAGATACATAGATTGATAGATAGACAAATGGACATATAGGTAGGTAGGTAGATACAATGATAGATAGAAAGATAGACAGACAGATAGATAAGTAGGTAGGTAGGTAGATAAATAGATAGATAGATAGATAGATAGATAGATAACCATAGATATTCTTTTTTTACGTAAGAGGGGCACTGGCCAAGGGCAACAGAAGAAAAAAAAGAATAAGATAAAAGACCCAGTGAGGTGCCAGTCCCTAACGAGAAGTCTAAAAGAATCATCCAAAATTGAAGGAAAAGTGTGTTGAACCCTTCCTCCTCAAGGCGCTCGAGTCACAGGAAGGAGATACAGCAGCAGGCAGGGAGTTCAGGAGCGTGCCAGTGAAAGGGGTGAGCAATTGTGAATACTGGTTACATGAGGGAGGTGGAGAGAGTAGGGGTGAGAGAAGCAGATGGATTTTTACTGACCACAACATGCCAGTTACAATTACGACCCTCAGTGTGGCGCAGGGCAAGAAATCTCAGCATTGGAACTCTATAATGAAACTGCAAAGTGTTGTTAGAAAGTCACCAAACTTGAAGCACCAGGATTTATTTGTTTATTTATTTATTATCATGTGGGAGGAGCACCGGCCAAGGAAACAAAATAAGATAAAAAAAAAAGGCCCACTGAGATGCCGGTCCCCAAACAGTCAGGAACGGCCGTCAACAATTAAAGGATAAGTACTTACGGAATAATAGTAACAATTAAGACAAATAAGTGAGATATCAGCACCACAACACTGACATATCAACATAACAACATAAAGTAAGGGAAGCTGCAACACATTACGTTAAACCATAATGTAAACAAGTCATTACATACATACATACACATACATACATACATACAGGGGTATATACTGGCAGATACAGGTAAAGGTAGATGTAGATTAATTAATATACACATACAAATGCCGATTGTGTGTATACATTTATATCTACATACACACAGACTGACAGACAGACAGACAGACAGACAGACAAGCAGAAAATCGGACAAAGGGAGAGAGACATAGGCAAACAAATACAGACAGACAGACAGACAGACAGACAGACAGACAAGCAGAAAATCGGATATATAAACAGACAGACAGACAGACAGAGACAGACAAGCAGAAAATAGGATATATAAATAGACAGACAAGCAGAAAATAGGATATGTAAACAGACATACAGACAGACAGACAGAGACAGATAAGCAGAAAATAGGATATATATATATAAATAGACAGACAAGCAGAAAATCGAATATGTAAACAGACATACAGACAGATAGACAGACAGACAAGCAGAAAATCGGATAGAGAAATAAATAAAGAGGTAAGCAGACAGACAGACGGACAGAATATAACACCAGATAACTAGAACAGAGAGAGAGAGAGAGAGAGAGAGAGAGAGAGAGAGAGAGAGAGAGAGAGAGAGAGAGAGAGAGAGAGAGAGAGAGAGAGAGAGGTTATCAGCAATCTCACACCTTTACCTGAGGTGTTAATAGTTTCCCACACCTGTTACTCTGTTATCTGTGTGTTTTTTTTTTTCCCCAAGTGGTATTTTTCCCCCTGTGGAGCATAACAAGTGTGTGTGTGAGGCGCCTCGCAGCCTGCTAAACTTTACCAATCCACTTTTTTTTTTAATGAGTTTTTTTGTGTTTAGTAAGTTCCCTCGCCAATATCAGCTGCAGTCCTTGTGTTTTGTGTGTATTGGAGACATTTCTGCCTCGTTGATGGGAACATATCTTGTGACATTCATATCAATTTCATCTCTTTTTTACTTTTTTACTTTTTTACTTTTTTTTTTTAATCCGTTTCCTCACCAGCATCAAATTAATCACTCGTGTTTTTCCTTATACAAAATTTATCTGATAATGCAAAAAAAATCTTATTTCATCCATATTATTTTTTATCCTTTTGTTTTCAGTCTTTTCTAATCAATTTCGTAATTAATATCAATGCCTTACTAGTATTTTTGTATCAGTTTCGTAGCCAGTACCTCCTGCAGCACTTATCCATATTTTTGTATCAGTTTCGTAGCTAGTACCTCCTGCAGCGCTTGTCCATATCTTTTTTTTTACATATAAGAAATTTTTGCTACGTTGATAGAAAAAATATTTTGTAACACTCTTAGTTTTAATTTTTTTTATCATATACATGTAAACAAAGTATAAGTATAGGGATTATAATAAGGGAGACAAACAAAATTATCGGGGTCAGTAATCACGATAGAATAAGAAATTAAAGGTTCGAGAGAGAGAGAGAGAGAGAGAGAGAGAGAGAGAGAGAGAGAGAGAGAGAGAGAGAGAGAGAGAGAGAGAGATTATTATGCCACACCACACTGGTTTTCAAATAGTGGTAGATGAATGGAGCAGACTCAGTAATCAGGCTGTTAGTGCCGAGTCATTAGTGAGCCTTAAAAGATTAGACAAATTTATGGACGGGGATGACAGGTGGAAATAAGAAGGTATGTTTGTTACAGGGAGTGCCACGTGTAGGCCTGGTGACTTCCTGCAGCTTCCTTTATTTTCTTATGTTCTGAAGTATTAAAATCACTGTCTATTTATGATCAGTTTCCTCAGCTGTACCAAATGCACCACCACATCAGTAATGCACCACCACAGTAACATGGTGTCACTATCACTGCCTTATCAGTATTTCTTTTATCAGTTTCCTAACCAATACCAGACACATTACTACAATCTTTTTTTTTTTTTTATATACGAGTATAAGAATTTTCTGCCTCCTTGATAATAAGAAAAAAAAATTAACATATATACTTATTTTTATTTTTTTCCTTCTGAATCAGTATTGTAATCAGTGCTTTTTTTTTTCTTTCGTTTGTATCAAATTTGTGTGTTGTTCATAATAAATTGTAAAGTTCATATAGCGTTTTTCTGTATGTATAAATTTCGTAACCAGTGCACTAGTATATATATATTTTCTGTATTTTATTTATTTATTTTTTTTATCAAACTTCTACTCTCTTAACTTAAAAAAAAGAAAAAAAAGAAAAACAATACATATATCTCTTGACATTCACTTTGCTTTTTGTTCCCAATCAATTCCGTCAGTAACACCGCTGCCTCACTGTCATCTTTTATCGCCACATTGCTACTCTTAAAATAATCAATATATACATCATGTCACATTCACTTTTTTTCCTTCTCCTTTCTTTTTTTTTCGTCTATGTAATAAATCATCATCAAGTGTTATTCTCTCTATGTAATTACCCGCTGTTCATTTCTGTGTATTAATTATGTTCAGAAATGTACTACTTTTCAATCTATTTCTTTTCTTCTTTTTTTCTCTCTTTTTTTTTTAAGTTATCCATTAAGAGTTACACCTTCATATCGTTTTCTATTATTTCTATTATTGCTTTTTCTGATTACTTGAGTTATAGATTCGATAGACTGTGTATGTATGTATGTATGTATGTATGTATGTATGTATGTATGTATGTATGTATGTATGTACGTACCTGTTTTTTTATTGTTTTTTTTTATTACTATCATTTTACATGTCGCAATAAATTGTTTTAGAGACGTGACTAATGAAAGTGTGTGTGTGTGTGTGTGTGTGTGTGTGTGTGTGTGTGTGTGTGTGTGTGTGTGTGTGTGAGAGAGAGAGAGAGAGAGAGAGAGAGAGAGAGAGAGAGAGAGAGAGAGAGAGAGAGAGAGAGAGAGAGAGAGAGAGAGAATGACTTAAGAAAATTATTATGCCACACAACTTTTTCTTTACACCTCAAGGAAATATTCATTAAAGAAAATAAGTAAATAAAATAAAATAAAATAAAATATAAATGAAAATGGAATTGTGGAAACTAACACACACACACACACACACACACACACACACACACACACACACACACACACACACACACACACACACACACACACACACACACACACGTGGTTACATAAGAGAAGAACAAAGAGGAAAACAAGAACATAAAACAAAACATACAAATATAACATAGACCAATTTCCACTCCTGTACTATTTCCTCTTAACATTTTTCCTCCCACGTGTGAAGTCATGGAGAGAATGTAAGACTTTTTTCCGTCCTTTTTTTCTCTTTACAACACACACACACACACACACACACACACACACACACACACACACACACACACACACACACACACACACACACACATACGTACATACACACACACACATATAACATACAGATTAAATTTGGGAGAAAATAACCATGACAGAGGAAAAAAATAAGTACAGGTTTAAATCCCACACCATTACTTCCCAGGAAAGAAGGGGGGAAAGAGAGGAAAAAATGTATTTGCGTCAGATAAGAAACATGATGATTAATATTTTTCGTGAGATGTAAAGAGTGGCTGTAAGATTTTGAAAGATTTGGATTGCGAGGGAGTGGCAGGAAGGAAGAGGGGCTGAGGAGAGAGAGGGAGAGAGAGAGAGAGAGAGAGAGAGAGAGAGAGAGAGAGAGAGAGAGAGAGAGAGAGAGAGAGAGAGAGTTGCCTTTCTCTTGTTGTGTAATTTAGTCACGCCTATCTTGTGTATTATAAAACAAAAAAAAAATAGTAAATAAAAACAACGTTCTTTGTATCACACACACACACACACACACACACACACACACACACACACACACACACACACATCTATTGATACTTTTACCACCTATAGACTGAAAAAATTTACTAGAGGTTAGGGTCAGGTTAGGTTAGGTTAGCTTAGGTTAATTTTAGGAAGGGCGTGCTAGATCAGGTTAGGTCGTGTTAGGTTAGGTTAGATTTTATTTGTGTTATGTTAGGTTACATTAAATCAGTTCAGGGTATGCTAGAGTTAGGTTAGGTTAGGTTAGGTTAGGGCGTGCTAGGTTGGGATTGTATTAGATTAGGTTAGGTTAGGGTATAATGGTTAGGTTAGGTCGTGTTAGGTTAGGTTATGCTAGTATAGGTGAAGGTATGGTAAGTTAAGTTATATTTTGCTAGGCTAAGTTAGGCCTACGTCAGGTTAGGTGAGGTTACATTAAATTAGGATAGGTTTAGATTACACAAAGAGAAAGACAAGTTGATTTTTTTTTTTATTTTGCGAAATTAAAGGTTAGATTAGATTACGTTGATTTAGGTTAAGTTAGGTATACTAGGTGAGGTTGGGTTAGGTTAGGTACATTAGGTTAACATTAGATGAGACTGGGGTTAGGTTGAGTTGGATTAGGTTGGGTTGGGTTAAAGTAATGTATGGTTAGATTAGGTTAGGTTAAGTTGGCTTAGGTTTGGTTAAGTTAGGTTAGGTTAGTCTGGGTTAATTTTGATTAGGTTAGTTTAGTTTAGGTTAGATGAAGAGACGAGCTGATTAAAGGTTATGGGAAAAGAAAAAAAAAAAATTCCTGAGGTATTGACGAGCGGGAGTTTTCTTGTCTGCATTGAGAGGGATTGGAAAGTACTGAAAGGTCAGGAGAGAGAGAGAGAGAGAGAGAGAGAGAGAGAGAGAGAGAGAGAGAGAGAGAGAGAGAGAGAGAGAGAGAGAGAGAGAGAGAGAGAGAGTCAGTAAGCAAGTAAATAAGTAAGCAAATTAAGGTAAGTCAATCAGTCAGTCAGTCAGTCACTCACTCACTCAGTCCCTCGTTAATTTAGGAACATGAGGGTAAGGCAGAGAGAGAGAGAGAGGAGAGAGAGAGAGAGAGAGAGAGAGAGAGAGAGAGAGAGAGAGAGAGAGAGAGAATCAGTCAGTCAGTCCGTCAGTCCTTCGTTAGTTTCAAGAAATATGAGTACAGGAGGGGGGGGAAGGGTTAATTAAAGGGAGGTGGGAGGCGTGTTGGTGCAGACGGGTGTATAGAGGGAGCAGTCATTACTGAGATCGCTGATTAGAGGCGCGGGAAGAGAGGCAATTAGCGGTGCGGACAGCCCTCGCCACACTCAGGGTCCGTGTGTTCTGAAAGGCTTGGCTCTCTCACCACCACTGTTTTCAAAGGTCACGGAGATGATTAGCCGTGTTCTCAAGACTGTTGCTACTGTTTATAATGTAGAAATTTTGTTTATTTGTCACTAGAATCGTAAAAATCACTCTTAAAATGTGTAACTAAAAGGGTTAAATTTAGAAACGCTTTGCTCTCTCACCACGATACTTTTTAAAATGCCACAGAAATAGTTAGTCGTGTTCTCAAGAGTGTTTCTCCTGTAAATAATGTACAAGTGTTGCTAATCTGTCACGAGAACCGTAAAAACATCCTTAAAAACCCGCGTCATTTCAGCTTTTGAGAGTCGTGGAGGTGCGGCGCGGAAGTGTTTCAGAATACAGCCCCAGCAGATCTCGAGGACCATATTCTGAAAACCTGCGCCGCACCTCCGTTATTTTAAAAAAGGAGAGAGGCATTTAAGGTAAGATAAATATATGAAACTAATGGAGAAAAGTCATTAGTTACTTCACAAATACCTACTTACCTACCCACATACATACATACATACATACATACATAGGACCAAATTCTGAAACAGTTGTGGGCCGCACCTCCACTACTTTCAGAATCCCCCTAGTTGAAGTTACACTGTGTTTTGAAGGGTGTTTTTACGTTTGTAGTGACAGATGAACAAGATTTCCACATTATGAACAGGGGAAGCACTCTTGAGGACCCGGCCTAATCACCTCTGTGGCCTTTCCAAATAGCCGTGGTGAGAGAGCGGACCGTTCCAGAATACATGTCTTTTTAATAAGTTTTTAAGGATGTTTTTACGGCTCTAGTGACAGATTAACAACATTTCCACGTTATGAACAGGAGAAACACCCGTGAGAACCCTGCTACTCACCTCTGTGGCCCCTGAAAACAGTCGTGGGTGAGAGGAGCGGACCGTTTCAGAATACAGGCTTGTATGAAACACTCAAGTCGCGGGGAGACAAAGCGCGTGTGTGAACCAAAACAAAGGAGAGCATC
>NC_087190.1:5223000-5228000 GCF_035594125.1 Scylla paramamosain
GAAGCGGAGATTAAGAGGGGACCTTATTACGCTTTTTAAAATTTTTAACGGATTTACAAATATAAATATCGAAAAAACACATCAGTCGACCGATCAAATGTCACTAGAAACAACGGTTTTAAAATTGTAGGTAAACGTTTCAAAACAAATGAAGCCAAACACTTTTTCTTTGATTGCATAGTAAATATATGGAACCGTCTACCATCAAATGTCGTTGACTCAGGTACTATCGAAACATTCAAAGTTCGGCTAGACAAATACTTCGAATCTAATCCCCCGGTTGTCACTGTTCATAACCGAATAACTTGAATAGCTCTCCGAAAAATTTCATTGATCTCCTGGGCCTCTGATCATGCTCAAAATTGCCCGTTAGCTTAAGTACTCTCACCCTCCATACATGACACAGATAGCTCGGAGTGAACGGTCACTACTTTTGCTCTCGATCTGTGAAGGGCTGTGGATAGTCAAGAGCCCTGACAGTTGGTGACCATCATCGGGATTTAAGGTACCAGGGGTCACCGCTGCAGGGGGTAACTATAATGTGCGGCATCCTATAAAGGGAAGTGCACTTTTACAGGGGTTGTACGGAGCTAGGGCCTGATTGACTGCTGCCTTTCTTGAAAGCGCCAGGCAAGGCTGCCGCACCACCTCTTTGACTCCATACTGTGTCTACACACACACCACACAACACTGCCTACATGCACAGAGAGCCCAGAGCTAACGGTCACCACTACTACTCTCGACTTGTGACGGGCTGTGTTTGGAGAGGGCCTTGATCACCATCGGAAACTAAAGTACCAGGGACCAATGTTGCAAGGGGAAACCAGCGTACGGCGTCCCTACAGGGAAAGTATGCTATCTCAGTGGAGTGAACGGAGCTGGGGCCTGATTGACTGCTGCCTCCCTAGAAAGCGCCAGGCAAGGCTGCCGCACCAACCATTTGACATACATACTGTGCATCCACGTACACAAAGCACACACAACATTTTATTTACCAAGCTTTAACACCTCCCCCACAAACACTAGTAGTCAGACGTAGATTACACTTTTCCTTTTCACTCTTCTAAAATTCCATGTGGTTTTTCAATATCACATGGTTTCGCCTTTTCCTGCCAGTCTCGGCTGCAGGGAGGGGTGGGTGGGGAGGAGCCTTCTGCTTTGCTGTCCTGTCTCTATCACTGGTAGTTAGTAAATAGTCTCAATAAACAGCCTGGTAAGGACCTCAGGCTCTGTTGCTGTTTGTCTTCCTTTGTATTCCTCCTGCTCCTCCTCCTCCTTCTCCTTCTCCTCCTCTTCTTCTTCTTCTTCTTCTTCTTCTTCTTCTTCTTCTTCTTCTTCTTCTTCTTCTTCTTCTTCTTCTTCTTCTTCTTCTTCTTCTTCTTCTTCTTCTTCTTCTTCTTCTTCTTCTTCTTCTTCTTCTTCTTCTTCTTCTTCTTCTTCTGCTCCTCCTCCTCCTCCTCCTCCTGCTCCTCCTCCTCCTCTTTCTTCATCATCATCTTCTTCTTCTTCTTCTTCTTCTTCTTCTTCTTCTTCTTCTTCTTCTTCTTCTTTACTTCACCTCGTCGTAAGAAATGCAGGTAAAAAAAAAAATGAAAATTACCAGCAAAATAAAATTACGAAAGAAGATAAGCAAGAGAGAGAGAGAGAGAGAGAGAGAGAGAGAGAGAGAGAGAGAGAGAGAGAGAGATGAATGAAAGTAAAAGGGAAGAAAGAGGAGAACGGACACAAAAACACACACAAAAAAAGAAGAGGAGAAAGGAGGAAAGAGAAACCGTTAGAAAATATTTGAAAGAAAAAATACACAAAAATTAAATAAAAACGAGAATTAATAGTAAACAGAGAGAGAGAGAGAGAGAGAGAGAGAGAGAGAGAGAGAGAGAGAGAGAGAGAGAGAGAGAGAGAGAGAGAGAGAGAGAGAGAGAGAGAGAGTACTAGAAAACTTGATGAAAAAAAGAGATAGAAAGAAAACTAATCATATACCACGAATGAGGAAAAGAAAGTAAACAAGACTGAAGACAAAAAAAGACAAGACAGGAAGAAAGCACAGGAGAAGCACACTCCCCACCAACCACCCACTTAGTATAAATCTTTCCTTGCCAAACACATCCATTAAAAACAAACAAAATATGAGAGAGAGAGAGAGAGAGAGAGAGAGAGAGAGAGAGAGAGAGAGAGAGAGAGAGAGAGAGAGAGAGAGAGAGAGAGAGAGAGAGAGAGGAAAACACACACACACACACACACACACACAAACCCTCACCTCCCCAATTAACCTTCCCACACTCATCAATTACGAGCACAGGTGAATCTACGTTAATTAAAAACACGACAAGGTGACCTGCCGTGAATTGGGAGAAGAAGGAAGGGGTCGTGCTGGAGGAGGGGGAGGGGGAGGGGGAGGGGGAGGGGGGAAACGTACCCTAAACACGACGTAAACGACCCTTCTGACTTTCTTTGGTGTGTTTGCCCTTAAGGGAGCTCAGGCTGTGCTATTAGTGGTGGCTCTGCGGTGGACATTAGGGAAGGGGTGAGGGTGACGAGGGTGGCTGAGGGGGAGAGGTTATGTGGCGGAGTGTGGTGTGCGTAAACTTGTTCCTGATGGGGTGACGCGGGGTGAGGGAGGGCGGGGGCATGGGGAGTTATGTGAGTGGGTAGGGAGGGTACTGGTGGTGGTGGTGGTGGTGGTCAGTAATATTTGTAATCAACACGGTGAGAAGAACTGAGAGAGAGAGAGAGAGAGAGAGAGAGAGAGAGAGAGAGAGAGAGAGAGAGAGAGAGAGAGAGAGAGAGAGAGAGTATTAGCACTACTACTATTACTACAACTATGTACTACTACTACTACTACTACTACTACTACTACTACAATTATTCCCACTATTATTACAACAATAACAACAACAACAATAACTACTACTACTACTACTACTACTACTACAATTACTACTACTACTACTACATCAACTATTACTACTACTACTACTACTACTACTACTACTACTACTACTACTACTACTACCGCCACCTCTACTACTAATAGAACAACAAAAATAATAAAGCAATAAAACAACAAGAACAACAACAACAACAACAACAACAATAAAAATAATAATAATAATAATAATAATAAACAAGAACAAAAAAAGGAAAAAAAAAAGAGATAGGAAGAAAATATACAACTCAATTAACCTATAAAGCTCTCTCCCCTTCCTCACTCCCCTCACTCCCACCCGTCACTCTCCCCTCACTCTGCCCTCACCCCCTCCCTGCATTACAAGAACAAACATAGCATTAATAGAGCAGCAGCGCCTCTGACTCAAGATTAAAGGGCTGAGTTGACCCCGAAGTGACATTACTGTATACTTGTGTCCACGAGGGGGGATTTAAACACTTAATGCAGGGTTGGGTAAATGTTCCTTACTAGAGAGAGAGAGAGAGAGAGAGAGAGAGAGAGAGAGAGAGAGAGAGAGAGAGAGAGAGAGAGAGAGAGAGAGAGAGAGAGAGAGAGAGAATAATAGTAATAATAACTCAAACTACAACAACATTTACGAAACAAAAACAAAACAAATCCATGCAAAACGAATTGGAACAAGACAAAGACAGAGAAAGAGAAGGAACACATAAAAAAACAACAACAACAAAGAAAAGAATGACGAAAGAAAGGAAAAAAAGCAAGAAGAGAGGAGAAATGAGAAAACTTAGAGAGAGAGAGAGAGAGAGAGAGAGAGAGAGAGAGAGAGAGAGAGAGAGAGAGAGAGAGAGAGAGAGAGAGATTAAGTAATTCAGTTGAGAAGGAGATAAGTAAGGTAATGTTAGGTCACTTCATACAGAGCCAGATTATTAGGTCAGGTAAGGTTAAGTTTGGCCAAGTTTAGACAAGTTATAGAGGTACAGGTCACTTATATTGGGGTAGGTCAAGTTAGGTCTAAGTTAGGTCAGGTCAAGTCATGTAAAGTTAGAATAAATCAAATTAGGTCAGGTTAGGTCACGTTTAGATTAGGTAAATAGCTCTAGAAACATTAAAATCAAATTCGGTCAGGTTTATGTTAGGTGAGGTGAGGTGAGGTCAGGTCAGGTAACACAAAGTCAGATTAAGTTGGATGAAGTCAAGTTAAGGCAAGTTTAGATAAGTTAAAGAGTTCTAGAGTCACTTAAGTTGAATTTGATCAAGTTTAGGTACATGTCAGGTTAGGTCAGGTCAGGTCAGGTTAGGTTAGGTTAGAGGGAGTTACATGAGGGACCTGGACTTTAATTACTTCACTGAGTTTATCTGTTACCTATTTACCTATTTCCTGATGGTGGTGGTGGTGGTGTTGATGGTGTTGCAAAGGTGGTGGTGTTGGTGCACTTCCTTCATGTGGTGTAGAGGAGGCACCTTAATTGTCTCACCTGTGTTGATTAATTTCCTGTTCTCCTGTTTACCTTTTTTGGTGATGATGTGGTGTTGTGTTGGTGTTGCAAAGGTGGTGGTGTTGGTGTATTTCCCTCACCTGTTTAGCTCACCTGCTCTATATGAGGCACCTTAATTACTACACCTGGTTTATCTGTCACCTACTTACCTATTTCCTGATGGTGGTGTTGATGGTGTTGACAGTGTTGCAAAGGTGGTGGTGTTGGTGTAGTTTCTTCATGTTGTCCGGAGATAGCACCTTAATCACCTCACCTGTGTTTAGATAAGGGATAAAGTCACCTCAGCCAGGCCAACCTTGTCTTGTCTTCCTCCACACACCATCTCCAGGTCTTCTTTAGTCTTCCCTCTGATCTCTGAACCTAAAATGAGTTGAATCTAGTTTTCGGTCTTGTTTAATTTTTTTTTTGTCAAGTTAGTTGAGGTTACACGCGGCCAGATTGCGTGCTATCAAATGAAGCTAAGTTTGGCCAAGTTTTGATAAGGTAAAGAGTCCTAGTTACATATTTAAGTTGTATTGGATCTGGTGTGTTTCTCAGGTTAGGTTAGGTTAGGTTA
Source organism: Scylla paramamosain (assembly GCF_035594125.1). NCBI lineage: Eukaryota > Metazoa > Arthropoda > Malacostraca > Decapoda > Portunidae > Scylla > Scylla paramamosain. The sequence goes on from NC_087190.1 coordinate 5,227,961, forward strand.
GGTTAGGTCAAGTTAGGTTAGGTTTAGGTTTGGTTAGGTT
>NC_087190.1:5233000-5235500 GCF_035594125.1 Scylla paramamosain
CACCTGTACTTACCTGGGCTGACTGGCTGGCCTTAGGTGGTGCAGGATTAAGAGGGCAAGTGTTAGGAAAAGGAAATAAAGATAGTAGGTTCCTAATGTCGCCTTGTGGTATGCCAGTTAGTCTCAGCTGTTTTGATGTGTGGTGGTGTTTGGTGGTGGTGTGGTAGGAAAATGTAGATCTGTTGTGTGCTGTTTTGTGTTTCTTTTTTGTTAATGTGCATGTTTTTTGTCTCTCTTAGCTTTACATTTATTTATTTTTTGTCTACCTATTGTCTGGCAACTTTCTTTGTGTATCTAGTATTTCTGTCTCTCCATCGACCTGTCTTCCTGTCTGTATCTGTACTGGGGAAAGAAATGAAGAGAGTAGGTGATTAGTGTCGCCTTGAGGTACGCCAGTGTTTGCCTCAGCTGTTTTGAAATAGTGTGTGGTAGTGTGGCGCTGTGTGGTGTGGTGGTGTGGTGGTGTGGTGTGGTGTGGTGTTGTGGTGCAGGATAAAAGCTTATTACAACACATTAGAAAATAAGGGAAGCTGCAAGAAGCCACCAGTCCTACACGTGGCAGTCCCAGCATAAAACATACTTGCTCATTTCCACCTGTCATCCACATCCAAGTAGTAAAAATAGTAGCATTAGTAACAGTAGTAGTAGTAGTGGAAGCCAGCAGGTCTACACGCGCCAGTACCCACATAAAACATACCCACCAACTCCCTCGTGTCACCTCCCATCCACAAACTCACCTAATCTTTTAAAAATCTCCCTAATGACTCACTACTACTAGATTTATTTTCCACTGTGACAATTCAGGGTTCAGTTTTGCGTGGTGTCAGATGTTTGGGTGAGTCTGTGCTTGAGTCATCAGAGGACGGGGAAGAGAGAGCCAGCGTGGAGATAAAAACACTAGATAATATGAGAGGAATGTAAAGTTCACAATAAGAGAAAGAAAAAGGGAAAGTTTGGACTGAGATAATCTTTGCTCGTTAGAAACATTTTGAAAGGCCACGCAGATGACCACTCTTGTTTTCACGGCTGTTCCTTCCTTATTAGTGACGCAGAGGCCTTGGTAAACTATCACTGGAATCATGAAGACCTTGAAAACCCACAGTAACTGCCACTAAAACCTGTTAAAAGTGTAGAATGCTTCTTAACCATCGCTGGAATCATGAAGACAGCCTTGCAAACCCCAGTAACTTCTACTAGAGGCAGTTGGAAGCGTTAAACTACCACTACAGTCATGAAAACACCCTTGAAAACCACAATAACTTCCACTAGAGGCAGTTGAAAGCGTTAAACTATCACTACAGGCATGAAAACATCCTTGAAAACGACAATAACTTCCACTAGAGGCAATTAAAAGCGTTAAACCTCCACTAAAATCATGAAAACATCCTTGAAAACCCTAGTAACTTCCACTAGAGGCAATTAAAAGCGTTAAACTACCACTACAATTATGAAAACCCCAGTAACTTCGAGCAGAGGCTGTTAAAAGTATGGAACCGCTACTAAACTACCACTACAATCGTGAACACCTCTGAAAACCTTAAAAAAAAAAAAAAACCCACTGGCACGCTGTTGAGAGTACAAAATTTAATCAAACTACCCCAAGAATCATGAACACAACCTTGAAAACTCCAGTAACTTCCACTATAGGCAGTTACCAGCGTCAAGCAACCCCTGGAATCATGAACACACCCTTGAGAACCCCAGTAACTTCCACCACAACCTATCAAAACTCAATAATTCTTACCAAAATAACGCCTGGAATCATGAAAACGCCCTTGAGAACCGCAGTAACTTCCATCACAACCTATCAAAAGTCAACAATCCTTACCAAAACAACCACAGGAATCATGAACACACCCTTGAGAACCCCATTAACTTCCATCACAACCTATGAACCGTACATATTCTTTACCTAACAACCACTGGAATCATGAACACACCCTTGAGGACCCCATTAACTTCCATCACAGCCTATCAACATTACGTAATCCTCACCAAACAACCCCTGGAATCATGAAAACGCCCTTGAGAACCCCAGTAACTACCATTACAACCTATATCAAAACTCAATAACCTTACGAAAACAGTCCCTGAAATCATGAAAACACCCTTGAGAACCCCAATAACTTCCATCACAGCCTATCAACAGTACGTAATCCTCACCAAACAATCCCTGGAATCATTAACACGCCCTTGAGAACCCCAGTAACTACCATTATCAAAACTCAATAACCTTACGAAAACAGTCCCTGAAATCATGAAAACACCCTTAAAAACCCCAATAACTTCCATCACCAACAGTACATAATCCTTACTAAACAACCTGCAACCATGAACACACCCTTGAGAACCCCAACAACAGCCTCATCACCCTAATAAATCAAAACAATATGAAAAGTCGTATCCACAATCTTCCCCCTCAGTCCACCTTGCTTCCTGTTTCACCCTCCCAAGTCTCCCATCACTTCACGCTGTATTTGTCCGCGTGTTGCTGCTACCT
>NC_087190.1:5245500-5248000 GCF_035594125.1 Scylla paramamosain
TTTTTTTTCTGTTTTTTCTTCTCGTCGTCGTTTCTTCTTTTTTTTTTTTTTCTGTGCATTTTTCTTCTTTTTTTCTCCTTGCTGTAGCCTTTGTTGTTGTTGTTGTTGTTGTTGTTGTTGATTTATCAGTGAATATTATTATTATCATTATTATCATTATTATTATTAGCAGCAGTAGCAGTAGTAGTAGTAGTAGTAGTAGTAGTAGTAGTAGCAGTAGTACATTTGATTTCATTACTAGTCATACTAAACCTCATTAGTTTAAAACACGTAATAAAAAAATACACTAAAGAAAATTATATTGAAGAGATAAATAGGGAGATTTATTATTGTTAATTCTTCAATACAATACTAATTATAACAATGCAATAAATAATAGAAATAAAGGAAATAACAAAAAATGTCACAGATACTCTTAAAATATCTACGTTTTCTTTTATTATCACTATAGAAAATGAGAATTCCTGTTGCTATTTTAAGAGTAACCACGATGAATTAACTAAAGCCCTTTCTTACTTTGCCCTACAGAAATTATGGGTGTGGGGCGCCGTGCTCACGTGGGCGGCGCTGCTGGCCTCCGTCTCCTCGTCGCCCTACCCATTCCCCTTCCTCCGCAAGCCACGACAGGTGAGTAAGCATATTACAACACCTGTAATTACTCTCCCATACCTGTTTGTTTACTATCACACCTGTTCATTTAAGTTTCTCCTACACCTGTCTAGCACACACACCTGTAATAATTTGTCTTTCCTAGCACACACACCTGTCCCAATCAGTCTCTCCTACACCTGTCTAGCACACACACCTGTAATAATTTATCTTTCCTAGCACACACACACCTGTCCATATCATTCTCTCCCACACCTGTCTAACATACACCTGTCTCAACTACTCTCTCTCTCCTACATCTGTCCCACTCTCTCTTACACCTGTCTAGCACAAACACACACTTGTCCACCCACTCTCTCTCTCTTTCTCTCTCTCTTACACACCTGTCTCTTAGTTTGTTTACAGAGATTGTTTACTTTTTTATTTTATTTTATTTTATTTATTTTTTTTACTGTTTACATAGACGAGGGTGTTGTGTATGGGAACTGTTTACTCTCTACTGGTTACTGGTTACTGGTTACTGACTGGACGGTTAGCTGTGGCTCGGCGGTAACTCTTGAGACTACCTGTTTGGAAATACCACTTGTTCGAGCCCCTCAGGTGTGGCTGTTTGTTGTTTCGTTGTGTTTTTGTTTCGCTTTGCCTGTTTACTTGCTTTCTTGTGTGTTCATTGGATTATTTATTTGTTTATTTACGTATTTGTTTGCTTTGTTTATTTATTTTTTGATTCAGTGCCGTGTGGAAATGAAGCTTCACTCGCGTGGTTCACTCATTACTGAAGCCAAGTGGACTTCTCTATGTCATATTGTTTGTTTGACTTGCAAGTTTCCCATCATCCTTCTCTGGTCAACCTGGTCTTCTTCTTCTTCTTCTTCTTCTTCTTTTGCAGGCTCTCCTTATGTTTATCTCAGGTTCTTTACTAGTCTTCCTACTGCGTCCTTTCCACTCAGTTTCTCTCTCTCTCTCTCTCTCTCTCTCTCTCTCTCTCTCTCTCTCTCTCTCTCTCTCTCTCTCTCTCAAATCATCAATGCAGTCCTATTTTCTTCACCCAGCTTTGTTTTCTTCTCCCATCCACTTGCACATCTACTATTCTTGTGCCTCCTCTCCACGCAACACCCAATTTATCTCAATCATCCACGCATTCCTTCTGTCTTCTTCACTGCCTCATCTTCTCCCATCATCCTACTGTTCACCCCTTCTTTTAACCCTTCCATCGCGATATGCAGCACTTCACAGCACTAAAAGAAATGTATAGAAACTTTATAAGCCCCTGCGTGAAAGAAAGGGATGAAAAAAGAATAGGTTTTGCAATTTTCTAGCCATTATTATGTTTGGTTTGGGTTAGGTTAGGTTAGGTTAGGTTAGGTTAGGTTTGGTTAGGTTAGGTTAGGTTAGGTTAGGTTTGGTTAGGTTAGGTTTGATTAGGTTAGGTTTTGTTAAGTTTGGTTAGGTTAGGTTAGGTTAGGTTAGGTTAGGTTAGATTAGGATTTGTTAGGTTTGGTTAGGTTTGGTTAAGTTAGGTTTGGTTAGGTTTGATTTGCTTTGGTTTGGTCTGGTTGGATTAAGTTAGGTTAGGTAAGGTTTTGATTCATTCAGTTCATTAATTTCACTGAACCTCCTTCTCTGAGCAGATAACTTGAAAAAGATAGGTAAAAAAAAAAAGAAAAGAAAAGAAAGAGAAGAAACAAGACGAAACGAGAAGAAATATTCGTAGGTGGCAAGCGATCAAGGAAAGACGCACCACCTAGCAGTGAATGAGTTAATGTGACCTAACCAGTTCCCAGCACCTCCTCTAATCCTGAAGCCCACGCCCCTTCACTCATAAGAACACAAGAACACAAGGAAAGCTGCAGGAAGCCATCAGGCATACACGTGGCAGTCCCTGTATGAA